>NC_142010.1:82645048-82799048 GCF_049901735.1 Notechis scutatus | reverse complement strand
CACATGGATGTGTTTTAGATATTCAAGGGAACATATGTATTCATGGTCAGCCTGGCATGAGACTGAGATCAGGTATATTGGCACCATCATTTTTCTCCCTAACTTCCATATTTTCAGCTGGAAGTTTGAAAGAGAGCTCATAATTGTAGATGCAGTTATTCCATATGATCCAAGATTGTGATTTATTCCTGGATTGTGTGGAAAGTAACCAAGTTCAAATAAACAAAAGACCTTTTGGGAATGCATAAATATTGGAAATAGTACAGAATGAAGCTTCTTGAGTCAGCCCTGTACACGTTCAGCCAAATGTCTGAAAAGTTGATCCTCATATGGCTCTATTCATTTCTGCTGTATGGATAATTGAATACGTAGTGATCCAAACCAATTTTTCAAAATATCTAAGGTAAAGACAAATCCATCATGATCCTGGTCCTGGCAGACAATTCTAGTGCTAAGTATTTGTATGCACAAAAAAACCCTGACTATTGAGCTTAATGTTCCTTAAGTTCACCTTTCATTCCTCAAAGCCTCTGGTCTTCTATAACAGTAGGTGATAAATAAGTCACATGTGTAAGAACTGATTCCTTCCACTCCTGTTAACCTACAACCATTTTGTGAGGTAGTTTGGGCTGGAAAAGATTTTGGGACTACCCCAAATCATTTAATGAACTTTTGTGGTTGACGAAGAACCTGACCTTGGTTCTCCTAGTCTAAGTTCAACACAATCACCCCTACATCACACTACACCACACTCTCTATGAATTGATTTGGGAGGGAAAATATTTCTCCTCTGTGAAATATTTTATTTTATTTTATTAATTTCTTAGATTTATATCTGCTGTTCCTCCAGGAACTAAAGCAACTAGTTAACACTCAATTACATGTAATTATATAATCCTATTAAGGTTATAAGTCTACTTTTTTAATTTTACATTTCTTTCCAATTATCCTTTTTTTAAACAAAAATTCTCCAAAACTATTTTCCTTTTCCAGCTGCCAATGCTGAGTAAGATTATTGTGATGTTATAGCGCATCTATCAAGAATTCAAGTATAAAGCTTGTATCTGTCTGATTGCACTTGTTAGAAAAGTTTGTCTTTAATAGAAAAGTAATAAGTCTTTAATAGTGAATGATCAGATTATAATCACAATAGTCCCACTAACAATTATTATTGCCTTGGTCCCTCTGTCACATTTCAGTGCCTTAACATTTCAGTTATTGAACATGACATGTTTGATTCAAGTAGAACAGATTCAAGAACAAGTCAGGCTACATTCTGCTAACCGAGTGGCTAAAACATAATTAGCAACTAGGCAGCAACACAATACAAGGACACACAAAGGCAAATTATATGTTAACACATTGAATGTTAGGGAAGATAACTGCTACTGTGCTCTTCAAAGGGGAAATGCTAGCTCTAAGGAATTTGGATGCAATTCCTTTATTTTTAAAATGCATTGAACAAAATGAAGACAAACTATTTTTCCACCTTTTTTGTCTATGATTTGCCCTGATCATCAGAACAAATTAACAGGAAACAGGCTTGATTGCTATCATCCTGTCACAAAGACAATCCAGATTCAGTAGCACCAGTACAGGAGAGTGAGGAACAAAGTGGAGTTCATAGCTGGAGTCCCAGATGTTAAGACACTGGAATGGGAGCAGCCCTTGTTCTTAAAAAACATTATGGTTAATTAAACCTAGCAAGCTGAACCCTTCACGCTGACTTGACAGTGTGAGTGCAGAATAACTGTCATCCCATAATAACAAATGTGCAGTTTTCACAGTAGAAATGAACTGGTTTCTGGTTTATTGATTTACCACAGGTTTCTTTGGTGATTAGTGCTGCTTTTGAAAAAGATAGGCTCCCTTAAGTTGTGCATTACTCCTGCTGATCAAATGGATCTGTCTAGATAGTTTTCTTGACAACAATAAGTGAAAGTGATTGGCTCTTGCTTTTGGAGAGATGTCTATCCTAGAGACCTGACATTTCAAGTGCTCTCCCATGCAGGTGCTTTTCTAGATCCAAAGGTACCCACTATTTTTCTAAGATAGGTCAAGGTCAACAAGATTCTTCCAATTGTGACTATTTTGAAAAACTATTAAAGAAGAACATGGTTGAAGTGTTATATGCTTCTGTGTGAGGCTGAAATATATTTTTCTCTTGTTATATGAGGGTTGGGTTTATCCAATGATATTGGTTATAAATTCAAGAAAAATAGAAGAAGTAGTTGCACTGAGTGGAGCAGAATTACTATGCAAAATTCGCTATTATATATTTTGATGCAGTGCGACTAATGAAAAGGAAATTGTGGGTGCCTCTACTTGGATGTATCAAATAGACTCAATAAAATTGAGGTGGCCAACATCCAATTCAGCCTCTGGATCCTCTAGAGGACCACTGTAGGAACCCAATGAAGAGGTACATCATCAGGATGAGGTTGGTCAATGTTTTCCAGGTCTTTTAAGAGAATGATGTTATCTCTGGAGACAAGCTATTCCTGTTTCCACTCCTAGAATTTCTCAACCACCCCAAAGCATCAACACTGCCATTTTTTTTTCAGAGCAATAAGTCTTGTTGTGTGCTAAAGACAGGAATGGGAGAATTTGCCTCACAAAATCCTCTTGTCCCCCTTTCTATCCTCAAAATCCCCATTCCAAACAATTAAAAAACAATCTGCAATTATTTTGAAAAACAGAAGTTTTGGTGAGCTCCTGGTAGACTTTTTAAGGGGGTAATAAGAGCAGGTTTCTTTCTAAATACATCCTGCTCCTATGTGTCCCATTGATTCTGATGAGGATATGACTGCCCACAGCATGACTGAATCTCTGTTTTTTACATGTAAAGGTAAAGGTTCCCTTCACACATATGTGCTAGTTGCTCCTGACTCTAGGGGGTGATGCTCATCTCCGTTACAAAGCCAACATGCCAGTGCTGTTCAAAGACATCTCCATGGTCATGTGGCTGGCATGACTAAATACCACTAAATAAGGTGGTCCCGATTTTTCGACTTGCATTTTTTACATGTTTTCGAACTGCTAGGTTGGCAGAAGCTGGGACACATAATGGGATCTCATCCCATTATACAGCACTAGAGATTCAAACCGCTGAACTGCCGACCTTTCGATCAACAAGCCCAGAGTCTCTGCCACTGAGCCACCGTGTCCTTTTTTTTACATATAACATACTTTAAAAGAAACCAGGTGAAGCTTCAATTGCACTGTCACAGTTACCTTCTTAAGTTTTTTAACTGTATCCTCCAGGCCCACCTCATAGAGAGGATTACATCTGCCAAAACCTTGGCTATGTTGCCCCTGAATGTTGGCAGTGTGTTCTCAGGATAATTGGAAGTTGCATGTGGCCCAAATATAGCAGTAATGTATCTATGCCAAAATTTACAATTGGCAATTAGATACAATAACTATTTAGAGCCTACAGTTTCATAAACAGAGCCATAAAAATCCATTTGTTAGGGAACAGCAGCAATAGAGGGATGTTTTTCCCCCCTACATATCCTGGCATCCAAGTGGTCTCTGTGATATCAGGTTGCTGAATTTATGGAGCTTCTTTGTTCAACTTCTTTATTTTGTCCTCTATTCAGACATGAATTTTATGCTCTGTAAATTTGTCGTCTGAAAGCTCCAACTTGGAAAGTACATTGAAAAGTTTAAAATAGGTCACATTCTTTAAAATAAATAAAACAAACATCCGTACTTAAACTAGAATCCATAAATCAAAGAGATATATAATCCTGATAAAATTAAGTTGCTCTAATTTTAGTTGTCCTAATCTCATTAGTACCAAGACTAGATTTTTAACTCTGTGATAATGGAAAAAATCTGATGTAGGAATTTGGCAAGCAGCTTTATTTTAATAATAACAAAGTTATTAAAAACAAAATTATCATAGTTTCACTGATGTAGAAGCAAACAGATAAAGGTCAGTGCAAATCCAAAACATGTATATATTGATAGCCTTTGATATGGAACAAAAAAAATGGGGCAACTTTTGCAAGATTTGCATTTGCAGTCATGTTTATACCCCAAGTCCCAGCAGATGGTATGATCTGGATGACCTTGTCTGAACCTGCATAATGTGTCCATAAAGTAACCAAGATCTGATTATGATTCAGAGGAGACTTTTATCTTTTCATAGCTCAGATCTGGTGCTTATACTCTGAAAATAATGAACAGAAAGGGGGAAAGAGGGCCAGTGAAAGAAGGTCTAGCACCCCAAATTAATTGCAGAAATACACTGATCAATATGTCTATGGAGATTCTCAGTCATCCTGGTCATGGTTGTCCCAAAGGTGCTTTTTTCAAGAGGCAACTGGACTTTCTACTTTTTCTTTGAAGACTTTTTGCTTCTCATCCAAGAAGCTTCTTCAGCTCTGACTGGATGGCAGGGAAATGGAAGGATTTATACTCCTTGAAGACAGCTGGTCATTTGCATTCTTTCAGCAGGTTACCTGTGTAGTGCAAATGGGTGTGGAGGTGTCTTGCCTGCCCTGTGACCCTTCCCTGTTGAAGACAGGCATAGGCTGTTGGGGATGAGTCTGTGTTGTCTGCATCTCAAACTGAAGTGCAATTGGTTCCTGTAGTCTAGCAAAAAGAAGGACCAGATGATAGCAGTCTTCCAATACCTGAAGGGCTGCCACAAGGAAAAGGAGGCCAATTTATTTACCAAAGCATCTGTAGGCAGGACAAAAAACAATGGATGGAAACTAGCCAAGAAGAGAAGCAACCTAGAACTAAGGAGAAAATTCCTACCTGTGATAACAACTAACCAATGGAGCAAATTGTCTTCGGAAATTGTGGGTGCTCCATCTCTGGGGGCTTTTATCTATCAGGAACAGTATCGGTCTTCTGTGAGAGCAGGGGGTTGTACTAGATAACCTCCAAGATCCCTTCAAACTCTATTACTGTTACTGTTTAATGCCCCCATAACCTACCATTCATTCATTCATTTGATTGCCTTTTACATTTACAGAATAACTCTCTTCTGTGTACAGTCTATTCTGTCTAATAATCATAATCATCTGAGGGATTTTTGGGGGATGGATATGACAAACTGTCTTCTTTCCCTGCAATTCCTCACATCTACTGTAGAATACCCACATTAAGGATTGAGGTCTCTGTCGACTAGAAGAATTGGTAGTGGGGCAGAGATGGAGATTTAAAAGAAAGGAAGATTCAACAGATGTTACCTCCCAGCCTAACAGAAGCATTCTGAGCTGTCAGGACCATCCAGTTAACAGGATAAAAATTCTGTATCCAATCTTGATTTTGGAAAGATGCTGATGAGCTGACTATGCTGATGGAAAAGATTGGCATCAAAGAAAATATGGATTTTGTGCCAAGCTAATTACCTCTTTTTATATTGTACAAAGTTAATTATTTCCACTACAAACATTTTTCCTAATAATGATTCTTCACAGGACTGTGCACATGAATCATCTCACGCCCTACTATAATGCCTTGAGCATTATTTTTCTACTGCCATTAGAAACGATTAAATGCAACCTTAATGCAAGACCTACTAATAGTCCTCTTTTCCTAAGGGTAGGCTGTTAGTTGTTGACATTTTGGAAGCTTAATTTAAAATGGCATTTTCCCAAAAAGAGGCAAAACAAGGAATAATAACATTGCCCACAATTTCCTTTTAGTGTTGTATAAGAGTTTCTGTCAAGTGTCCTTAGATCAAAAAACAGCCAGCTACTTACTTCTATGGATAGCAAGGTTATCATTAACCTAGTGTAAGAAATTATTCTCTTCTGATTTTAGTAATGGCAAAATGGCCATTGCATGATATGGCAAAATGACCTAAGCATGATATTTATCTGGATAAACAGTTTTAGAAAAATGTGCTGCACCAATACATCTGATATATGAAATGAAGAAAATAATAGCATAATAGAAAAGTAGGTATCGACCATTTAGGGCATCCTCTTCCTACAATAAAATTCAAATAAAGTTTCTTTGCACTTATATTTCTCATGGGACTAATGGAAGGATCAGCAAAATATGCTTTTTTAAAATTTATCTTCCTTATGAAACCAAGCTGTTTTTAAAGGTATTATTTCAACACTTCATTCCAACACCAGGCTAAGTGTTCAACAGCAGTTCTTTAACTCAAATATATTTTGCAATATGACAGCTGCTTTGCAAGTTAAAGGAAGCATTACGAATGTATAAATTGTATGCATGTACAAATTGGAATGAGACAGGACACAGAAGTATAGATAGCCAAACAAATATAATAATAAGTCAGAATCAAGTTTGAAACTCTAGCAAATACTGGAATCAACAAATTCTGCAATCATTTATGTTGGATGGAGAAGTAATGTTCTTCTATTTCTTTCCAGTAGAGAAATTGTGCTGTGCTGTGAGTCCTTTATGGATCACAACACTGAAGACCTGGAGCTCCAGGCACCTTCAAAAAGAATCTTTAGACTTCCAGAGATACGAACATTGGAATTTTCCAATCATCTTAGAGTCTTATATTCACCTACCCAATTGTCAGCAGCCTGACAATATAATAAGAGCACACCTGGAATACTGCATCCAGTTTTGGACACCATATTACAAAAAAGATGTTGAGACTTTGGTAAAAATGTAGAGAAGAGCAACTAAGATGATCAAAGGCTTGGAGATTAAAACATATGAAGAACAGTTGCAGGAATTGGGTATGATAAGATAAGAAGGGGTATGATAAGAGTATTCCAGTATTTGTGGGGCTTCCACAAAGAAGAGGGAGCCAACTTATTTTCAAAGCACCAAAAGGTAAGACAAGAAACAATGGATAGAAACTAATCAAGGGGGAGAAGCAACCTGGAATTAAGGAGAAACAGTGAGGACAATTAACCAATGGAACAACTTGCCTTCATAAGTTGTGGTTGCTTCATCACTAGGGGGTGATAAGAAGAGACTAGACATCCACCTCTCTGAAATGGTACAGGTCTCCTGTTTGACTAGGGGTTGGAGTAGAAGACCTCCATGTTCCCTTCCAGCTCTATTCTGATTAATATTTAATAAAATGCCTTGTTTCCAGACAGTAGAACATGCATGTCTTTTCCTTACAAAACCAGCAGGAAAAAAATAAATTTAGAACTCTGTAGAGTTGCAAATTCTTATGTATATACAAACATCTTAAAGAAATGAGGAGGGAGGGAAAGAGAGAGAGAGAAAGAGACCAAGAGAGAGAGAGAGAGAGAGAGATGACACAGGTGATCCCATTACTTCTCTGGAATAATATTCAGATATGTGCTTGAATATCTATAGGCTCCATCTGCTTCTACAATTCAGGCAAAGGCAACTCTTCATATCACATTCTTCAGAGAAGGAACAGAAGGAACACACAGAGATTTCTCTAGATCATTGCCAAGTGGTTTTTAAATGCCACTTCTACTGCAACACCTCTTTCACTTAAGCCAGGTGAAGGTATCAAAATTTCCAGTTCCCACTAAATGTTAAATTATTTATTTTCTTATGTAATTCTGCTTAGTAGATCTTAAACCTCACATGGATTGTCAAATCTTATTATTTTATACGATATGTTAATATAGCTATTTAAACTCACTAATTGTAGAATGACAAAATTAATTATAATCAACTAATATTGCATATTTTCTGCCAGTTTTATTAAAAGTGCTTGGAAAGAAGTAAGAGCAGTTTGTGATCAGACTCATATCTTTTTTTTTCTAGACCAATTCTACAGAAAATAATGTTTGGGCATTGATTCATACAATTATCAAATTAATTACATATGAACTTAAATAGCAATATATTTCATACATTTTATTTCAATGCCTTTAGGTTGGATGCACATTTTCACATTTCACATTCTAAGGCATCCAACAGTTTATCTGTGCACTATTTTATTAGAAAGTGTTTCTATTATTAGTATTATGGATACTTAATAGAATATTTGTGCTACAGTATAACATCTTAACATGAAAGATTGAGATATTAACAAAGACAAGATTCTGACATCCAAAAATATTTTGCAACCTTCCACCTCCTTAAAACATTTTATACTTAAATTTGATTTTTTTTTTTTCATTTTATTGGCATACCAAAATCACTCGTATTCCTTTCATCTATCATTCATATAAAGCCTTATTCTTCTCAAGAGGCTCAGCTACTTGTTCCACAATTATATCATTTCAGATTGTAGGCTGATGTGACTAAATATTTCTCCATATAATGAGGAAATGCCAGGAAAAAAACTAGATCTAGAACTGTTCTCCCTGACATCTAGTGGTTGATTTTAAGATGGAGAAACATTTCATCAAATAAATCTGATCAAAGCTAAAATGGTACATTTCAAATGCAGCTTTATCATTATCAGTCAGAATCTGGTTTAAGGATGCTCTGCTTTTTTTTTCATTTCAAAAATTGGCATTTTAATGCTAAGTTTCTTTACACAACGATACAATGGAGTAGCAACTAACAGTTTGTACTATGGAAATAATAATTTATTAAATACATATCCCAACTGACTCCCAGAAACGCTCCATGTAGATCTCCTTGTGGTGGCTACACTTCAAAAACACTTTGAAGGAAACATGGTCGTGATAACAGATAACAGATAATCAGAGTTGGCAGGGACCTTGTAGGTCATCTATTCCAACCCCCCTGCCCAAGCGGGAGACCCTACACTATTTCTGACAGATGGCAGTGACTGTTCCCTAGTAAGATTTGATTGTTGACTGTACCCTATGACTATCATTAAGTGTTGTACATTATGATTCTTGATTCTTAACAAATGTACCTTTTCTTTATGTGTACTGAGAGTATTTACACCAAGACAAATTCCTTGTGTGTCCAATCACACTTGGCCAATAAAGTATTCTATTCTATGCTATTCTATGCTATTCTATGCTATGCTATTCTATTCTATTCTATTCTATTCTATTCTATTCTATTCTATTCTATTCTATTCTGTTCTGTTCTGTTCTGTTCTGTTCTGTTCTGTTCTATTCTATTCTATTCTATTCTATTCTATTCTTCTTGAATGTCTCAAGTGATGGCGCTCCCACAGCTTCTGAGGGCAAGCTGTTCCATTGGTTGATTGTTCTCACTGTCAGAAAGTTTCTCCTTATTTCCAGGTTAAATCTCACCTTGTTCAGTTTCCATCTATTATTCCTTGTCTGGCCTACAGGCCCTTTAGAAGATAGCTTGGCCCCTTCCTCCCTGTGGCAGCCCCTCAAATATTGGAAGTCCGCTATCATGTCTCCCCTGGTCCTTCCCTTTATGAGACTAGCCAAGCCCAGTTCCTGCAACCGTTCATTGTATGTTTTAGCCTCCAGTCCCCTAATCATCCTGGTTGCTCTTCTCTGTACTTTTTCTTGTCTCAACATCTTTTTTATAATGTGGTGAACAAAACTGGATGCAGTACTCCAGGTGTGGTCTTACTAAGGCTTTATAGAGTGGTATTAGTACTTCCCTTGATCTTGATTGTATCCCTCTGTTAATACAACTTAGGATTGCATTAGCCTTTTTGGCTGCTGCTGCATACTGCTGGCTCATATTTAGCTAGTTGTCCACTAAGACTCCAAGATCCCTCTCACAGTTACTGCTATTGAGCCTGGTTTCACCCAGTCCATATGTGTACTTTTGGTTTTTCTTGCCTAAGTGCAGGACTTTACTTTTCTCTACATTGAATTTCATTTTGTTAGATATGGCCCAGTGTTCTAGTCTGTCAAGATCCATCTGGATCTTGAGCCTATCTTCTTGGGTGTTAGCTATTCCTGCCAGCTTAGTATCATCTGCAAATTTGGTAAGTTCCCCTTCTATTCCCTCATCTAAGTTGTTAATGAAGATATTGAAGAGCACTGGGCCTAAAATGGAACCTTGTGTGGCACCCCACTGCTTACTTCCCTCCATGTAGACTTAGACCCATTAAGGACTACTCGTTGAATACGGTTTGCCAGCCAGTTGCGAGTCCATCTAGTGGTGGTGCTATCTATTCCACTTTTTTCTAGCTTACTAAGAAGTAGGTTGTGGTCTACTTTGTTGAATGTCTTGCTGAAATCTAAATATATTATGTCTACAGTATTTTGCTGGTCTACTAATTTAGTCACTGTGTTGAAGAATGAAATAAGATTGGTTTGGCATGATCTGTTCTTAACAAACCTGTGCTGACTGCTAGTTATTACTTTACTTGTTTCTAGATGTTGGCAGATCTGTTTTTTTAAAATTATATTTTCCAGTATCTTCCCAGGTATTGATATCAGGCTGATTGGTCTATATAGAAATTATGCATCCTACAAACCATGATGCTAATGCCCAAAAAGTGTTCTGCTCTTTGGAGAAAATGTAAAATGCTCACAATGGAATATGCCAACATAAATGTAATATCTGTACACAGATAGTCCTGATTGGAAGATACCAGCAAATATACTAAGTTCAGTATATATTTAAAAGAAGCTATGTAAAACATTTTATGCATATGCGTCTTAATACAAAAGTTTCCAAATTTGTAAAATATTATGCAAAACACAGCTTACCTTTGGTCAATCATACATCTTAGCATATTGTAATAAAATACTCAAAAAATAAGCTAGCAGGTGCAAAATAGCATATGCTGCAGAAAAGGGCATAGCTATATGTGTCTATCTATTTTTAAAAATACTAAAAATATGCCAAATAACTAAGCATACATATGAGAGGAAACTGTCACATTTGTATATTAGGAAAAGTTTTAATTCAGGCTTTTGGCTTCTTTAAATTACAAAATTATATTAAAATAAATCACAACAAGTGGAAAAGGGAAGAAAAACAGAAATGGGCAGACAACTCCATAACTTCTAACATTAAGCAACGACAAATTGTGCCACATGCAGTTTTTGATGGATGTCCTGTGAGACAGCAAAGCAAGAGAAAAGCTTCCTTGGAGGGAAAAAAAATACAATCATATTTCAGCTGGCGAGTTTTACCATTGTCACTTTTGACTGGGGGGAGCAACAACCAGGAAGCAGAAGCAGTGTATTTAATGGTAAATACAGAATCCAATCACAAGCATCACATTTTTCACTGCCTTACCTCAGGGGGTACCAGGTGTTTCAGAGCAAAGCCTGCACTTGGTTTCTGGGTGTTAACGATATGTCCTATGGCATTTTCAACTTCAGTATCAGTGTTTTAGAATAATGGGATTTTGAAAGTGGTTATTATATTGTGGATTAAGCCTTGGACTTAAGGCTGTTTCAATTTCCCTTCTTTCCTTGGTATTCCACCTCATGTTAAGGATGTGATGGGAAATGTGTGGCCTACAGATGCTATTGAATTCTAATTCCTATCATACCTAGCCAGTGGTCAGCAATGGAATTGTAAATCAGCAACCTACATTCGCCACTCTGAATTAAAGACTAGAGTAACCATGGTTACACAATATATTTGTGGCTATGGATACATACAGAAGGACTGGGATAGCCAATATTTTTCTGTTTTCCCCCCCAGAATGCCCAAATGGATACTGTCCCCTATATAAAGAGCAAATGTGATTTGGTGGCTAAAATGTTGAGACCCACATTAAAGTCTACTTTCAGTTATGCATAGAGTGGGTTTGTCCCAGTCATTTTCAGCCCAACCTACTTCAGAGAGTTGTTGTTATTACAGGAACAAAAATAGAAGAACAGAGTACAAGGTAACCTGCTCTAATTCAAGGAGAGAAGATAGGATATAAATAAAATTAATATTTCTGATTGCAGTTTTTTCTTCATCCTTTACTTCTAGATTAAATTAAATCTTTGTAACTCAAAATTATGACTCTGCATACTCCAATACAGTACAATGTGGAAGAGAGTAGCCCAATAAGACAATAATGCAGAACTATTTTAGTTTCAAGTCTTAATCTTTACATCCCTTAATCTTTATGTAGCTGAAGAATCTGACATTTGTAATTGCTTCAAGAATCTTGGAAAATTCTGTTAAAGTTAAAGTTAAGCATTTTGATCATTCAAAAGAATTTTCAACAAACTGGTTAGCTGAATCTTCCTGCATTGCATCAAGATTATTAATGCTTCGGTTTCTTATATTTATTAATTATATCAAGTTATTTGAACACCCAAATCCCACCTCTGACTCCAGGGGGCTAACATAGGATAAAAAAAACCCCTCCCAAACAATACATCAATTTAATCATAGAAAAGAATGTAAATATAAATCATGACTAAGACCCATAACCTACTCCAACACAAAGTGTTCTTAATATGTCACCAAAAGCCAGGTAAGCTTCCTCCCCATCAAAAAGGCTACATTTGTTTGGAGCATTTTTTTCCTAATGTCTGAAACATGCAGTTATTTCACAGCAACATACATGCAAAATGAATATAAGAGTCATTCTCTCTATCTCTTAAGAAATCACAGTATTTCAAACCTCACAAATCTAGTCTCACATTGAAAGGAACTCTTGTTTTGCAGATTGATTTACTAGCTCAGATGGGTTTGGATCTGATTCAAAATACCTTTTCTTTTAAGCAAGAGCCTGGTGGCACATTTACAGTGCTAAAAGCATGGTCTAAAACTTTGGTCCATTGGTCATAATGTCTTCATTCAATCTCCATTCTGTCTGGTTCACACCATTACATTGTGTTGTTCTACATCTGTAGTAAATACTGCTGGTCAGGATAGTCACATTTATGCCCTGATAATGGCATGAATGTAGGCAAGCTATAACAATTCTGATCATAGATTTTGCAAGCATTGTAGCAGTAAGAAAGCTTTAAAAATTGTTTGGTGGAAGATGCTGAAACACAACAGAAAAGAGTTTGTAGAACATGAGATAATTCTTTCTCTCTCTTATTACCTTCAACTCTGTTAAAAACTATCATCTATCTCTAGCCTTTGAAACAACTACAAAGAAATGTGTAAACGGAAATGCTGACAGCCTCTTTATACAAGCTGTATGAATAGTGCTGCAACGGTGATAGAAAACTATTGATTGTTGCCACTGTCCTCTCCAATTGACCAGTTCCTGAAAATCTCTGATAACACTCATCATTAGTTGTCAGTATTGGGTACTTTGGGAGAATATAAATGAGCACAGAACCACTATACCCGTTCCAATTGTCAGACAGAACAAATACTGGGAATCTTGCCTATTGATTTGTAGATAATATTTTCTGTATCTTGAAAACTGTCAAGAACTTGAAATTCTTGAGTACAGCAAAGAGTGCTTCTCTTATAAGGTTCTAAATGCAGAAAGCAAACAGGTTGGAAAAGTCTTCAGATTACTCTACCAACTTTTCTTTAATCAGAGACAGATAACAAACAGGATTTGATGCTTTGTTTAATAAGCTAAGAAATTATTCCTTGCCTGCAGCTATTTCTGACAAGTATGGTATTTCTTCTTGCCAACTACATCCCAGTACATTTTAATCATCTAACACGCTGGGGTGGGATTCTACCAGTTCTCTATCTGCTAGAACCGGTTATTAACATTCTAAGCAGTTTGGAGAACTGGTTGTTAGAAGGAATTACTGGCCTAATCCTGTAAGGAAGGCAGGAAGGAAACATTCTGGTGTTGCTTACAGAAACTGCCTCTCCATTAACCCTTATTACATTCTTGGCAGGACTAGAGTTCCTGTCTCAGGAACCTCTCTGGAGTTTTTTTCCCCTCCTTTGCTGGTACTTTGCTTGTGTGGAGTGATCATTCAGAGTTACAATGGCACTGAAAAAAGTGACTTATGACCATTTTTCACACTTGTTGCAGCCTCCCCACGGTCATGAGAGGCTAGGCGAGGAGATGCGTGCCTCAATGTGAGTGATATTGAGTTGGCCACACCCAGCCAATAACATGACCACCAAGCCACGTCCACCCAGTCACATGACCACCAAGCCACACCCCACAGAACTGGCTGTTAAAAAATTTGAATCCCACCCCTGTAACATGCCATGCATAGGAGGCAAAGAGCATCCCTTGACAATGTATCATGGAGACTGCTGGGACATAATTTTCAATTCACACACATTTTTGACATTTAAGAGATCCTAGAATAATAATTAGAATAATTAGAGGACGTATGGAGATGTCAAGCTGTTTAGGAGAAATTATAATGTAGTGGTTAAGAGGCTTAATGGTGTTGAATGTCTTGAAGAATCTCAGGTTCAAGTCCTTGTTCAATCAAAGCCAAAGCCCTCTGAGTGATTTTGACAAGATGGCAACTCTCTGACCAAGCTGCCTCATACAATTTTTGTTCTGAGGGTCAAGTTTGGGGAAACTGACAGAGAACCCATCTTGAGCTCTGAGGAGAAAGGCAGGATAGAAACAGAATACTAAACAAGCAAATAGTAGTATGAAGTCATGACTTACATAGTTCCAGACATACACGAGGCATTTGTAGTATCCCACTGATCAACCCAATCCACCAATGATTCTCTTCTGGCTACAGAAAAACATGGAGATTAAATTGGTAGTCATTAGGCTGCCAAGAACTAAATACAGGGGCAGGGTTCAGGGGAAAGGTCCTAGACAAGCATTAGTGATGTTGTCTAGCTATTTAGAGCTTATCTTCTGTCAGATAGGAGGAATATATTGTACTTTGCAAAGCAGGTATCATCCTCTGCTTCAAGGGCTGCTAGTTAATGATCCTCTAATTGAGGATATCCACTGTTTCAAAGACTGCCCAGTCCCAGTTCAATTTAAACATAAATGCATTAACCACTGGAAAGCAGTCAGATCAAATAATGCAGGTTACCTATTTACAATATTATAAAGCTGTTATTGAAACCTGCGGTCTTAATCATAGGGCTGGATCCAATGCTAGAAGTGTTTGTGATAAGATCTGCAGAGGTACCCTGTTGTTATCTGCACTGGTTTGCATCAGAATAGCCAGTTTTGTAAATTACTTGACTTTAACCTTGTAAGGATTTGTGTACTGAGTAAGTTTTGAATGGGATTCAGAAAGCAAACTTCAACAGAAGATAATATCTTCTGGGGAAACTACAATTCAGGGCTGTCATTCAGGAATACTCCACCAACAATTAATTATAATAATCCAAACTTGACGTTATCAAACATGCATAACCAATGCCAACTCTCTCTCATCCAAATAAAGATGCTCTGGTTTATGAGCCAAATCTGATAAATTCCCTATCACAGATGCTACCTAGTTTGTCTAATATCAAAGCTAGATATTGCAAGACCACCTAGGCCAGGGGTGTCAAACTCATGTTGTCATGGCAGCATCACATGGCGTATTGGGATTTTTTTCCCCTTTGCTAAACTGGACATGAGCTTGGCCAGCATGTGATGTATCCAGCTCACAGCCCACAAGTTTGACAGCCCTGACCTAGGCCATGAACATGCTCCTTAAAGGAAGATATAGCTCCATTCAGAAAAGTCTCACTTTTCCTGAATACTGAAGGCCATCTCTTAGAATCAAAAGCATCATCATCCAAATTTAGTTTGAATCATCCAAATTTAGTTTCAGTTTGTTCCAACATACACTTGGTTACTCTGGAGGCAGGCAAAGACTGAATGATTAATTATAATTAATGTAATATTTTTACCAAGTTTATCAAGTTTGGATCAAGTGATTGATTTAAAACAATTAATGACATGTTTTCAAACTCATGTTGGAATTTAGTTTAATCCCAGAAACTTTTCATACTTGGGAAAAACAAAATATGTTTGTGTCTAGCCAATCTGGCAGCTGACAAAGAAAATGAAACATCATTTTCTGTGATATTCCCAACAAGTGCTTTTATATGAAGCTCTTCATAACTTAACTTTACATGATCAATATTTCAGAAATCAGGATTCCGGTAGCACTTTTTCAAAATAATGAATTTTATTAAAGTACATAAGCTTTCCTAAATTGCAGCTCACTTCATTGAATGTTTAGTGTTAACCTGAATTTATCTCATACTTCATTATTTACTCTTGATCTAAGTTTCACAAGTAATACTGTTTCAAATTAACTCCTTAAGAAACATCAGAGTAATTTCCCAGGTCTATGGTATTTATAGACTTTATAGGGCTATAGTCATATTTTTGGCATGGGAATTACATTTCAGATTCCGTAGCTTATTTGACAATAATGGAGAAACTAAGGAGAATTTATGCGAGTATCAGTGAAATAAATATATGTTTACTTCAACGGACTGACATTTTGCTGACAGTAGCTGTGGGTGATAAAAGGATGATGTCACTAAATATTTTTCTTTATTGCTGCACTGACTATGTGTCATAACAGTTCTCTAATACTGTGATGTTCTTACAGTTAAATGGGGGCATTAATTAGGTTTAGGTGGCAACTCCTCCAGCTGGCAGCATGTAATCTTTATAGATCTATATCTGGAACTGTCTCAAGTCGGATGATCTGTTCCCTCTCTACAAAAGGTCCCATAATATGATGGACTTCATTCAGGACTATTGACTAGACAGTGATGGCTAACCTTTTCGGTACACATTGCCAAAATGCAATGCATGCATGCCCAATGCATGTGCATGTGACACCCTCATGACCCCCACGCCTGCACATGTGACCCATGCATGTGCGCCCCACCCCCCACAAATGTGCATAAAACCCCTGAGTAGTGTGCACCTCCCACACACACAAACCCCCCGTGCGCCTCGCACCTCCACGCATGCATGGCATAGACTTGAGGACCAGCTGGCCATGGGAAACATGTGCACACAAGCATGGCAGAGCTGAGCTGGGGTGATGTACCATGTGATTTAGATGATTTTCTGCTTTCTAGTTAACCTAAATCATGCAGCACAGCTGATCGTCACCCAGCTGATTGTCGGAAATACCAGTTTGGCCAAACCGGTAGCATTTTTTACTACCAGTTCAACTCAACCGGGCTGAACCGGTAGAATACCACCACTGAATACATGTATAAAAGGGGTAGGGATTGGATTGTGATGCCATGACTATTATATTGTCTGGTTTGACACACACACCCCAACAATGAATAAACAGCAGCCCTTCCACATCATCTCTGCAACTGGTTGTGCCATAATGGACCTTCAGAGGGTTACTGTCAGGCATAGCCCAAGAATAAAATGCAACAATTCAGCCAGAGTTTGGTTTTTCTATTTGCTTAGATGTGGCAGACAGAATCTTGCCAGACTAAAGCTTTACTATTCCTAGCCTAACAGATATACCCAGGGAGATTCTAAGGATTCTTATTTGCTTCCTCTGTTTCTTATCCAGCTCTGGGCTGGACTTCCTCTTGTCTCTTTCCTCTTTGTGGAATGTGCTCCCTCCTTCCTGGGAAACTGACACTTCATCCGGGTCCCCCTCCATGGGCACTATCTCTCACAGTTAGAGGTTGAAGGGGTCAATGTGTGCATATGAACATCACTCAGAATAGGAATCTAACCTGAGCAGTGTTTGATGGAACAAGTTTTATAAGGATTTCTTTTTTAAAGGGGGAGATTTATTTTCTGGAATTATGTTAACAGAGTGTTTAGGTCTGGGTGTACTACTTCAGTCAGGACACTTTCCTGTCAGGATGATTCTTCAAATATGGCTAATATTTTATTCTTTATTTACCAACATGAAGAAAGAGGATATGACATCATATCATAGAGACCTAAACACAGAATATATCTAAACACCATCGCCTACTAACAAAGCCAAACAACACACTATGGAATACAGTATTTTTGAAATGTTCTTCATTGCTTATATGATACACACTAATCTTACAAAATACTTTATGGGGTTAAGCAAAGTCTAACTCCTAACTAGAAACCTTCTATTAGGAGGAGGCTAAAAAAAGCATGCTTCCCATGTGGGCCTGGTAAAAAAAGGCAGAAACTGAAATCAGCAAACAACAGCAACAATAGACAATGAGAAGACACAGAGTAATTTCATAACTCTCCTTAGAGAGTTACAATCATAATTAAGCCTAGAATTATGGTTGAATATTGTTGTGGTTTTAAATTAAGGCATCACATGACCAGATCCAATTTTTCACCATTTTTGCAGCAGTGGTTAATTGAACACCATGGTCATAAAGCGAAACCATTTTACCTAAGTGGGTATTTGTTACCCCAAACCGAATATATCATAAACCAGAAATTGGCAAAAAAATGTCAAAAATAATGGTCATGTGACTGCAGGATGCTGCAAACAACTAAAAAAGTAATCCAGTTGCCAAGCATCTAAAATGTGATCATATGACTGCAGGGGAAGTGCAGCCATCAAAGCTTTAAAAATAGATTGTAAGTAGCTTTAGAGGGGCAGGGTCCATCATAACTTTGAACAATGGTAAAGCAACCAGTCATAAGTCAAGGACTGCCTGTATCTATCTACCTCCCATTGTCCCTTTGTGAAAACTAAGTAGTAATGTGCTGAAGATTCAATGCCATTGGGTTTGGGTCTGCAATGCAAAAAGGGTTTTAACTCACCTTACCTTGAGGCCAAGTTACTAAGGCTTTCAAATTCAAGGGTAACATTATTTATATGGCAAACTGGCAGTCTAATCTGTATTCCAGTTTTTAAATTATCATCAAATATTTTAAAACTTAATTCTACAACTGTGATACAAATTGAGTGTTAGATTTATTATAATCCTCAATACTGAAAAGTAGTGCTTCCTCTTTTTTTCCTCCAAAAAGTAAGCAGCATTCAGTATTAGTCATCCTTTCAAGTTCAGCAAGATCAAATGTTTCTTTAATGTAATGAGAATGTTTTTCTATAATGCGATGTTAACACTTTGCAGAATCTTCAAACTTCGGGCCTACGTTCTGCATGCTGTAGCTTTGACAAATATAGAAGAAATGGCAATAAATCCCTACATCTGATGGATATATTATGGACAGATATTTGGGGTTCAACTGATTTATGCAGTTGACAAAAGATGCTGGGATTCACTACCTCAGCCTTATCCTCATGAGATTAAAAAGAGCTGCTTGCCAGCAAGGCTGCTTAAATGGAAACGATTTGGATATGCATATTGGTTGGTTACATACTCTTCACCAAACATGAATTATTGACTTTGCTGACTGGTGAAAAGGCTGAGTTAGGTGGTACAGGAAAAGGGACCGAATTAGGATTAAGAAAACAAATGCAAATATCAGGACCAGAGGTGGTATTCAGCAGGTTCTGACCGGTTCTGGAGAACCAGTAACGGAAATTTTGAGTAATTTGGAGAACCAGCAAATATCACCTCTGACTGGAGATTTTACAGTATCCTTCCCCTGCCACGCCCACCAAGCCACACCCACAGAACCGGTAGTAAAAAATATTGAATCCTACCACTGATCAGGACGTATGAAACCTCAAGGAATCTGTTGAGAAGAAGCTGGTGTTGCCTCAATTAGGAGCGATAAACCAAGAGTTTACAGCTTCCTGTCTTTGCCAGGAGAGTAATCAAAGCTAATGGCTGAACCACATTATAAGCTTCAGCTTCTGGCAGGAAGGAAATCAAGGACAGGAAGGAATAATAGAGTTTTTTAAAAAAGGAATCCATTTATGGTCTGTGTTTACTATATTTATTAATATCTAGAAGCCTTAGAAATTGGTGAGGCTTTCATGAATCCTCTTAACTTTATGGAGTCAAAACTATGAACGATGTCTTTTTCAACATCTCATTGTAAAGGAGAACTTAACATTCAAAGTTTGTGTCTTCTACAAAAAACTACTTTTAACACTTTGGGGTAAAGTTGTAAGTAGAGTTAGCCAAGAAGATATTTGACATTCTTTTTCTACCTTTACCCCCATGGAAAGAAAGATAGGAATCATAGAAGTAAAAAAGGGGGAAACCTGTTTTAAATGCAAACACACAAATCATTTACAAACTGGGTCATATTCTTGCTTTTTAATCCCACTCAGTTCCTTAATCCAGGGGTGTCAATCTCATCACATGATGTATCACAACTTTTCCCCCTTCACTAAACCAGGGGTGGGCGTGGCAGCGTGTGACGCATCTGGCCTGCAGCCTGCGAGTGTGACACCCCTACCTTAATCTCTCCATCCCTTCCTTCTTCTCTTTAACAGTGTCACTGCTGTATGTTGTTCCTTAACATTTCTTTGGAAGGCATCTCTTCACCCTTCCCCTCATTTTTTTTTTAATTTTGTTATTCCCAGTTATAATATGACCATATGAATGCACATTCCAAGTTGACCTTATATGATTCAGTCTTATAGTGAAATCATCTGTTAAGACAGCTGATCAGATTGTCCAGGTCATGTGTTGTCAGTCTGAATATTTACATAAATGCACAACAGACATCTCCTAAAAAAGAAGCATAGCCAAGCTTTTAAATGTTCATACATCCAGATATCTGATAATTCTTTGTTTCATTTTGGTTTTAAAAGCAAATTATAATTGGGCAGCCACCAGGAGTTGTAATGAAATTGGCAACATGCACACTTGATAAATTAATAAATAAAGACTGGTCACTTTCTGCTTCATTAGAAATAGAATTGCCACAGATCTTGTTTGAAGTTCTGTAAAGAAACATAATGACTTCACATAATGTTAAGTGTTTCCCATGAAAACTCAGGTCAGCAGCTATATTAAGAATTGTGACAAATGGTGTTATGATTTTAGTTATGTATTCATTCCTCATATTTAGATAGCCATCGATCTCACAGACATGACAAAAAAACCTCACAGACCTCACTTCCCAGTTATTACGTGCATGCTGCAAGCCATTCATGCCTATATACAAATGGAAAAAGGAAAAAAAATGAAAGGAGCAAAAGAACTAGACAGAAGAAAGAGTGTAGAAAGACTGGAAGGGAGCAGTTGGATATGCACATAGGTCTATTCTATTGCCTCCTATTTAATTATATTATATTAATTATCAATTTTTTAATCAGAATCTATTAATCTCAAAATAAAAATACCAAAAATGCTGAATGCAAAAATGCTGCTGAATTGAAGAGGTGAACCCAGTGGTGGGATCAAAAAATTTGAATGGTCAAACATCTGGTAACTCCAAATCTCGACCACCAAATGTTTTGTTCTACACATTGGTAAAAAAAATCAGTACACAAAATACAAACTAGGCGGATATGACCTCATTGATGACCCTCGCACTGTCAAGGACCTAGGAGTACTCATATCTAATGACCTAAGCACCAGAGCTCTCTGTAACAGCATTGCCAAAAAGGCATTAACAGTTGTAAATCTAATCTTACAAAGCTTCTCCTCTGGAAATATTGAATTGCTAACTAGGGCATACAAAACCTTTGCTAGACCAATACTCGAATACAGCTCATCTGTCTGGAATCCGCACTGTATATCAGACATTAATACAATTGAGCAAGTCCAGAAGTATTTCACGAGAAGACTACTACACTCCTCTGCTCGCAACAGAATACCCTATATCACCAGACTTGAAATTTTGGGCTTGGACAATCTTGAACTATGCTGCCTACAGTTGGACTTAAGCGTAGGACACAAAATTATCTGCTACAATGTCCTACCAGTCAATGACTACTTCAGCTTCAACTGCAACAATACAAGAGCACACAACATACAAACTCAATGTTAACTGCTCCAAATTTGATTGGAGAAAGTACGACTTCAGCAACAGAGTGGTCAATGCCTGGAATGCACTACCTGGCTCTGTAGTTACATCCTCAAACCCCCACTCCTTTAACCTCAAACTATCCACTATTGACCTCACCCCATTCCTAAGAGGTCTGTAAGGGGCGTGCATAAGTGCACCATCATGCCTCCCATCCCTGTCCTATTGTCCCCATTTAATCATACCTATTTTCTGTATTCTTACTCATGTTTATACTTATACCTATTATGTTGTAAGTGATTGACAAATCAAATAAATAAATAATTTTTTACTACCAGTTCTGTGGGTGTGGCTTGGTGGGTATGGCAGGGAAAGGATACTGTAAAATCTCCAGTTAGAGGTGGTATTTGCCGGTTCTCTGAACTGCTCAAAATTTCCACTACTGGTTCTCCAGAACTGGTCAGAACCTGCTGAATACCACCTCTGTGAAAGATTTATCATGAATTCCTTTTCTGAAAGAAAAAGACTTGTGTCCTTTGCCCAAAAGAGCATTAACTCTCTCCCTGGCCTGCAAGCATGAAATCCAAAACATCCAGTCCCTTGGATTGCAGGCTTTGGAAAAATGTTGTCTAGTTTGGCCCAGAGTGAATGAACAAAATTGAGTGAATTTTAAATAAGAAGATCCCGAATAACCTGCAGGGATATTCTGCAAGATTATCAGAAGTGAAGTCTGTCACATCAATAGCTTCTGGGTGGATTGTAGTAAGGAATTTTGACTCAAAAGGATGGACCTGTGGTTTTAAAACTTGGAGGAGAACACGGAAAGAATACATACATGAAAAGAATTATCAACATAAACATATTAACATAAACATTTGCTAGACCAATACTCGAATACAGCTCATCAGTCTGGAACCCACATTACGTATCTGATATTAGCACAGTTGAGAAAGTCCAGAAATATTTCACAAGAAGAATTCTCCACTCCTCTACTTGTTGTAGAATACCTTATGCCACCAGACTTGAAATTCTAGAACTAGAAAACCTTGAATTACACCGTCTTCAGCCTGATCTAAGTATGGTATATAAAATCATACATTGCAATGTCCTACCTGTCAATTAATACTTCAGCTTCAACCATAACAACACAAGAGCACACAATAGATACAAACTCAAGGTTAACCACACCAAACTTGATTGCAGGAAATACGACTTCAGCAACAGAGTGGTTAATGTCTGGAATACTCTACCTGGCTCTGTGGTTTCTTCCCCAAACCCCAAAAACTTTAACCTTAGACTGTCTACTATTGACCTTACTCCTTTCCTAAGAGGTCTGTAGGGGGCGTGGATAAGTGCACCAACGTGCCTACCGTCCCTGTCCTATTGTTTCTTTTATTTTTTCTTATATGTACCCATTTCATGTATTCATAGCTATGTATATACTTATACCTATTATCTTGTAAGCAATTGACAAATCAAATCAAATAAATAAATAAATAAAATAAATATTATTTGCCATTTAAAAGCATGCACTAAAATTTCAGGTGCCCTGCTATGACTGTGTGTTTCCTAATGGATTACAGTTTTCACATTAGTTCGGCTGCAGAAGTAACAAAAACACTCAAGAGCTGTCAACTCATCATTGTGGAGGGAGCATTCTTATAATGGAGTTTGTGTGACAAGGGCCATTCAAAAGAATTGGAAAAGCTGGTCTCCACTCCAGGTGAATTATTTAATCTAAACCAGTTTTAAAATGGTGAGATCACCTAGTGAATTAGGTAGGAGAAATTAATAGGTTGAAGCACAATAAATTGGCCCAGCTATGTATCAACCCTGTGGCAAATCTTCTAATTTTACCTATATATTCATAGAACAATGCTTCCTGAAACTTAGCAATAGATTTTCTTTGAATATTGAGCTAAATCAGTACTGGTGCATGTATAGTATCCAGAAAACAAAGTATCAGATGCAGCATATAGTACTACACTGAGTTTTTCTTTTATTTTCAAACATTATCATGTGCGTACCTTAAAACAATCATTAAAATGTTAGTTCAGAAGAGACTTCCACTTGTTGGCATTAGATCATTTAGAAGAGTCACAAGTGTTTTGTAGGTCTCCTTGTCCCAAGCTGCCAGAGAGCTCAGAATTCTTTTTATTGAAGACATAACTCAAGCTATAAAAATGAAATACACACAGGCAAATAGGTAGGAAAATATAACAACTGCTTTAGTATTATTACCAGAGCACAAAAAATGACTTTGTGAACTGATGGACAGTTTCTTTCCTGCTTGTATCATTATAAAATGTGTTCAACCTTCAGTATGGCCAAAACTTAATCTGTAGCATGACACATCTAATCTTCTTACCAAGGCCATTTTCGAACCTCCTTAAACAGTGCTGCGTTTGGCATTTTCTGAAATAATCTTGTATGATTAGTCAGTCAACCATACAACATTATCATTTCATTATTACTGCCCACTGCAGAAAAGTAGCAGATGTTTGGCCACAATATGTTGATCTTGTTAGAAAGGAAGAAAGGAGGCCAAGTTAGCATTTTATTTTTTTTCTACATGAATATAACACATATATACACTAAAGGGAAACATTTTGAAGTGTAAAGGAGAAAAAAAGATGATGAGCCGCTGTGACTTGTTTTAATTGAGTTACCCTATGCTTATCTAGTCTCAGATGACTGTACACCATATAGAAATCACCCCACTACAATGTCAGTCTCCACATCTTTTGAAATCATGATCTAGAAGTTTATAGAGTCTCAAAAGTTTTGCACAGAGATATCTCTTCAGAGGTGGTGTTCAGCAGGTTCTGACCAGTTCTAGAGAACCGGTAGTGGAAATTTTGAGTAGTTCAGAGAACCGGCAAATTCCGCCTCTGACTGGAGATTTTACAGTATCCTTTCCCTGCCATGCCCACCAAGCCATGCCCACAGAACCGGTAGTAAAAAAAATTGAATCCTACCACTGCATCTCTTATATTATCATATATGATGTTCTCTCTCTCTCTCTCTCTCTCTCTCTCTGTGTGTGTGTGTGTGTGTGTGTATTATTGCAAGGATGGACACTCATAAGGTACTTTATACCAATTTGAAGTTTTTTCTCAAAGCACCCGCAGATCAAATTGCATTACAATATCACAGCTAAATATCTGAACAGTAATTCATAATCATTCCCATTCAACTTTAGATTTGGCATATAGTTTTAGGTTAACCATGTAAACGAATGTGACTTTTTTCACCTTGCTTTGAAAATTGTAAGCCATGTTTTCCATTACTTAGCATCCTTGTCAATTGGATCATTACAAAATCAAATAATAAACGTCATGAGGAATCACTCTGAAATATCCCCTTTTTATTTTTACTTCATGTAACCCATCATCCTTAAGCATTGTATTTGTCTGTCATGTTTTCATGGCCATTTCTACAAAACCTTGGATATTTTGATTGACCCCAAACATTTCTATACTTTTCATAATCCTATTAGTGGAAGGAAACCAAATACATTCTTGTACTCAATCCAAGCCATACTTAAATTCACTCAATCTTACTTTGATTTTATTACGATTGCTTCATCAATAAGTATTGATCTTTAACTCCTCATACATTTTTGTCATTACCCTTTTGCTCAACTGAAGATTTTTTTTTTCTTCAGACAGATGTATTATTCCAGTAAGAATTTTGAACAAACGAGGTATTTATCTTAAGTTTTGAGATGTGACTCCTTAAGTACAGATAGTTAGGACTGCAGAAAAAAAAAATTGCAACCAGCCTTCCTTCCATTGAGGACATGTATACTGCATGAGCCAAAAAGAGGGCTGAGAAAATATCTATAGACTCCTCACAACCTGGTCATAAACTGTTTCAACTCCTCCCCCCAGGACACTGTTATAGGGCATTGAATGCCAAAACAAGTAGACACAAAGACAGCTTTCCCCACCATGCCATCACTCTGCTAAACACATAATTCTCACAGCACTGCTTTATGCCTAAAAATAGCTAATCATGTAGTAGGACTGTATTTCTAATATCTTTCTCGCCTTTCCTATTACTTACTCCTATTGGTATCTTATGATTATCACTTGTTGGTTGTATCTTAGAATTTATGATCGTATCTTATGATTTATTATTGTATCTTATGATTTATGATTTATTACTTTATTGCTTGTATGTATACTGAGAGCTTATGCACCAGAGACAAATTCCTTGTGTGTCCAATCACACTTGGCCAAAAAAGAATATTCTATTCTATTCTATTCTATTCTATTCTAATTCCATTCCAATTCCATTCCACTCCACTTCACTCCACTTTATTCCATTCTTTTACTATTATCTTTCATTATTAAGAAGAATCTCTCTATTGTCATTCAGTTCTCATTTGTTCTTTTCTTTAGTGCAATCTTAAACTGACCAGCTAACCATGCAAGTAGGTGGTCATTTTTTCATCCAAATGCATGCAATTCATCAGTTTCAAGTTCACCTGATTTTTTTTACTACTGTATTTTTCCCCTTTTAATTTATTTTTGTTGTGTAAACCCACAGTACTCTCTTAGTTGTGTTTGATGGCCAATCTGCCAGTTCTCTCTGGAACGTAAAATTTCTTTATGTTTCTTTTTTTTTTTTTCATTTTGATGAGGCTTGGAGCCAATTGTAGAACTGATCCAGATTTGTTCTAAGTTGTCCATTTTGCCTCTATGGTCTTACATGAGCTTCATACTAATTGCTTTTTCCTGATAATGCTTCATTCCTCAGTTATTTCTTAAATATCAGATATGATTTTGGATTGAATGTTGTATATTTTATAATACACAACTTAAGTTTTTAAGCTTTCAGAGTTTTTTCATTTTATTAAAATTGTTCACATCTCCCCAAAGTTCTTTCACATTCAATTCTAAACTAATTTCCGATTTAGGTTTACCACTTTTCTTTACTTCTGCTTATTAATAACATGATTGTAAGTAGTGACACAATGTATCAGAAAATGTGCCTTTTTTTTTTAAACTACAGATTGATTTTAAATTATTTCCAGTGCTTGATTTATGTATCTCAGCCAAAAGCCTTGTTTTTGTTTGTTTTACAACGGTCTCATTCTTCTTGTTAATTTTGAAAATCTTTTAATGACTCTTTCAGCTAATTCTTCTTGACTATTGGTTAGGTTTAATTGCATGTTTTCTACAAATTGCTACATTTTCTTACCTAAGAAAACATTGTCTTGTGAATTTTGATTCTCCTTTCCTGTTTCCACTGATAGATTGAAAAATCCTCTGCCATGCATTTCCAAATGCTCACTTTTTTCAATTGTCCATTTGATTTGCCTTCCAATTCAACTCAATTTTTCTGAAGATGTTGGGTTTTGAGTCTTCATTGATCCACAAGACTTTGTACAGTAATGGCTGAATCCTGGATCATTTCAAATGAGATGCATTTTTAAATCTACTTGCTGAGAGATTGGATTCAAAATAGCATTTTAAGACATCCTACTACACATGACTGCATTTTGTCTGTCTTCCAGTTGCCTTGCAATTTCATACTGGATCACCCAGCAAAAGGGCTGCTGCATTGTCCATGGTTGCAGGGCTGGCTTGCCTTTACTCTCCTATGTTTTATAGTTGCCACTGACTAAGGAATTGTCACCTCCTTTTCATTTTTTTTTTAGATTTGAAGTTATAGATGGTAACTATGCCTAGTTTAATCAACTCTTGTCTTAACCAGGACAATTTAGCTATTTTGTTCCACAGGGGCAAAAGTTACCATTGCTTTTGCTGTCATATCATTGTAATACAATGTTCTACCTTTAAAATATCATCTTGAAGAATTCTAATGAGAGTGAAAATATGAAATAGATGCACCAGATGCTCATTTCATCTATGAAACCAAACTTCTAGATTTTTTTGGGGGGGGGGGAATAAATGCCAGCTTAGCTGATCCTTGTGTAATGACCATGTATCCTGTTCAAATTTTTGATGGCACTGAATGAGTGGATCCACAAACTTTTGGCCATTGTAGCATGTTCACAGTCACACCATCATAATTTAATATTTTACCTGATGGCTTCTCACAAGTCCTTGCCTTACAACAGCAAGTGCCAGAACTGCCATTGCTAAATGGCACAGTTACATGGTTTTTCAACTTACAACCATGTCGTTTAAAATAGAGTTTCTTATCTCTGTTAGCATTGTTAAGCAAGGACTAGCTGCACCCCCATCTGCATGGAACTCGTCTCTGAGCCAGCAGAAGAACAGAGTTTGTTGGACTATTTGCTAGATGGTTTTGCTTAATTATAAAGTCATCTGCAGTGGTTGGACATAGCTATATTAGAAGACCTATATTTCAACTTTATTATTGGTCTTACTTCTTTCATTTTGTTATTTGCTTCCAACTTCTTCCTAGGTGGCTTTTTAGTTAGTCTGTTGTTTCTTTGATCAATTGTTCCCCAAAATTTAAAAGGATTGTTATCAGTGGTAGGATTCATATTTTTTTACTACCAGTTCTGTGAGCGTGGCTTGATGGGCGTGGCAGGGGAAGGATACTGTAAAATCTCCAGTCAGAGGTGGTATTTGTTGGTTCTCCGAACTACTCAAAATTTCTGCTACTGGTTCTTCAGAATTTATTTTTATTTATTTTATTTATTTATTTGATTTGCCAATTGTTTACAAGATAATAAGTATAAGTGTATACATAGTTGTGAATACATGAAATGGGTACATATAAGAAAAATAAAAGAAGAATAAGAGAAACAATAGGACAGGGACGGTAGGCACGTTGGTGCGCTTATGCACGCCCCCTACAGACCTCTTAGGAAAGGGGTGAGGTCAATAGTAGACAGTCTAAGGTTAAAGTTTTTGGGGTTTGGGGAAGAAACTACAGAGTCGGGTAGAGTATTCCAGACATTGACCACTCTATTGCTGAAGTCGTATTTCCTGCAATCAAGTTTGGTGCGGTTAACTTTGAGTTTGTATCTATTGTGTGCTCTTGTGTTGTTATGGTTGAAGCTGAAGTATTCATTGACAGGTAGGACATTGCAATGTATGATTTTATATACCATGCTTAAATCAGACCGAAGACGGCGTAATTCAAGGTTTTCTAGTTCTAGAATTTCAAGTCTGGTGGCAGACTTGTATTCTACAACGAGTAGAGGAGTGGAGAACTCTTCTTGTGAGATATTTCTGGACTTTCTCAATTGTGCTAATATCAGATACGTAATGTGGGTTCCAGACTGATGAACTGTATTCGAGTATTGGTCTAGCAAATGTTTTGTATGCTCTGGGTAGTAAGGTGATATTACCAGAGAAAAAGCTATGTAGGATTAGGTTAACAACTCTTAATGCCTTTTTGGCTATGTAGTTGCAGTGGGCTCTAGCACTTAGATCATTAGAGGTGAGTATTCCAAGGTCCTTTACAGAGCTTGGGTCATCAACAAGATCTTGACTATTCAGCTTGTATTTTATTTTCTGATTTTTTTTGCCAATATGTAAGACAGAGCATTTATTTGTTGAGATTTGAAGTTGCCATTTGTTTGACCATTCTGATACATAGTCAAGATCTTTTTGTAGGGTAGCAGTATTGTCTGTGGTATTGAACAGCTTTACATCATCAGCGAAGAGAACGCAATTGCTCTTAATATGATCACAGAGGTCATTTATGTAGAGTATGAAGAGAGTTGGTCCTAGAACACTGCCTTGGGGGACACCACTATTGACAGGTACAGAATTTGATAGGACGCTCCCAATTTTGACCATTTGTTGTCTGTTTGCCAGGAATGCTTCTATCCAGTTATTCAGTTGTCCAGAGATACCATAGGATTTTATTTTTAGGAGTAGTTTGTCGTGTACCACTGAATCAAAGGCTTTACAGAAGTCTATGTAGATTGCGTCTATTGCTTTGCCCTGGTCGAGTTGTGTCGTCCATATGTTTTTGCAGTGTAAGAGTTGCAGATTACAGGATAGTTTTTTTCTGAAACCAAATTGTTTATTGGAGAGTAGGTTGTTTGTCTCTAAATGGAGGATGATGGATTGGTCAGAACCTGCTGAATACCACCTCTGATTGTTATAGTTTAGGTGCCTCTTTGGGAACAGAAGTGCTCTTCCAATTCTTACTTTTCCATAGTTGATTTTCCACCTCTGTCTTTTTTCTTCTTTTGGCTTTCACTTGGGGCTTTGTTTATCTTTTTCTCCTATTTACAAATGGATTTGGAAATGGCTGTCTGTAGTGTATTATCATCAAGTACTGCATCTTTCTGTAGTCTGATCTAATTTGAAAATAATTTGGTAAGGGGTATCAGTAGATCATTTAGATCAGTAGATCATTTAAAATAGATAGAAATTCTTTCAGTTGTAATATATCTGATGACCATTTCATGGAAAACTTGTTAAAAGCCTCATATTGTTCTCCCAAACTTGTATAATCTTTTGCAGACAGGAATCCCATGAACACCTCAAATCATTTGTCTCATTTGCTAGTAAGAAACCCTAAGCCATATAAGTGGAAGGGTTTGAAGTTGCCTTGTGGTATGGGGCTTTGTTGTTATAGATTGAATTCTGATGCTGTGTGGCTGTAACAGAAATATGCTATTATTATCCATATTATTATCTAGTTTTAGAGTTAGGTTTATTTGAAGGGATTTCAGCTTGCAATTTGTGAGGCTTTCTATTTCTATTACTCTGTTCTCCCCCTAAGCAACCCAAGATAAAGTTTCATAAATGTAGGCATACCTTGGAGATACCAAGGGTTTGGTTCCAGACTACTGCAATAAACTGAATATTGCGATACTTGTCACACAATATTACATGAATCACACAATTTTTTTTGTTTCCCAGTGCATATAAAAGTAATGTTTACATTATACTGTAGTCTATTAAGTGTGCAATAGCATTATGTCCAAAAAAAGTACATACCTTAATTAAAAATACTTTATTGCTAAAAAATGCTAATCATCTTCTCAGCTCTCAGCAAAGTATGCCTGTAATTAGCATTAGAGCTTACTCCATAAGAAGTTAAATGTAATTTAAGACTCAACAGCTCACATAAATTGTGGCTGTCTCTTCCTCCATCTCCCAACCTGGCAAAGGCAACCAAGCTGGATAATTCATTTGACATCTGATGCCCAGGACTCACAGTTTCAAATGTGATCCTTGTTGACCCAAGCAATAACTGATCTGATATGAAAATAGATTTTTTTTTAATATTCAACACTGCAATGGATTATGGAATGCACATATTCCAGGACATCTCTTAAAATCCTTTTGGTTCACATACCACTCAACACCATACAAGCTCAGTCACCAAAGAAAGCTTCCAAACCAAGGATGTTGATGATGATCATAATGATCATGATGATGGTGATAAACACAATGTTATTAGATTGTATGATCCTTATGATAGGCTTTTGTCAGCATATCACTCAACATCATTGGATCACACAAGCCCAGCCACCAAGGAAAACTGCCATTGGGAGGAGGAGGAGGAGGAGGAGGAGGAGGAGGAGGAGGAGGAGGAGGAGGAGGAGGAGGAGGAGGAGGAGGAGGAGGAGGAGGAGGAGGAGGAGGAGGAGGAGGAGGAGGAGGTCATCCAGTGGAACAGATAGCTCCAAGGTCATCTGTAGATATGTCTACAGACATAATGACAATTATTGGCACCACATTTCCCTAATCTTTCCCCTCTGCTGGAAGAGACAGCAATGTATACCTCAGTTATAGTAAAGATAGAGTTACTATTAAAGTAAGATGATGGAGAAGAAAAATGTTGTTGTTCTCCTCATACAATAAAATATCTTGAGCTGGTCCTCCTCATTCTCAGTGCTACCCAACTTCTGGAGGAACTTACAGGAAACTAAGGAAAGCCCCTATGGTTTATTCACACAAAGAAAACTTAGTATTCCGTCATTATTCTAGCACAGCAGTGATAGACATCTCTAGGACAAAAATGTTGTACTGATCAATTCTATTCTGTTTCAAAGAGTATGAAAGACTTCAAACCTAATGTCTCACTGGAGTTTTGATCTCTCGCAATTCTAAGTCAAATGGTTCTCCAAAGGTATTAGATAAAGGTTTTCAATAAATCTTTAAATTGCGTTTTCCTTCAAGTTTTTTAACAGGGGTTTTATATATATAGCAGGCTAATTATAATATGTTGCAAATTCTTTTTATATCTTCCAAGCTAGAAGTAAAAACTTTTTATTGCTCATTCATGCAGCTGTTTCCCCATTCCTTTCACTGTTGATACAATAACTCTCCATTGTAATGTTCACTAATCTTTCTTTTTTATTGTTCTTTGTTGCTAAAACAGGCTCTAGAAAGCATACGTAGACATATATTAGTTGTTGGTTTTCAAAAGCAGGTGAGGAAAGCTGTTGCTTTATACCTTCCACCCTCATATAGTATGCATTAAAAAGCAAGAAAATAGCTGAAGGTGAAAGGGAATGCTATAAGAAATCTTTGAACATAAAGCAGACAAAAAATGCACAACTGCAAGTCATTGAAATGGCTAGAAAACACAGAACAGATTCATCAGGGAAGCTTTACATAAAAATCCACTTTAATGGTGTCCATCCACCTTGCTGCTACTCATTGTCTTCTTCTCAAGCTTCTTAAAAGACCTGGGTCTTTGCATCATCTATCCAAAATATGATAATTTGAGTCTGGTTATTTCTGCCTTGAATGAAATATCTGAGTCGATTCACTCCATGTTTCATTTGTTCTTTTTCTTGGTTGTCCACAGTATTCTCAGAAAAGTTCAAAAATGTGAATATTGTTTTTCTATTCTGCTTCTTCTGAACTTCTTCTGAAAGTTCAACTTTTGCTTCCATAGAAAGTCACAAGGAAAAACAATTACCATGTAAAATTTTGTACATATACACACATCGCAACAGCTGAATCTCTTTTACAATTGCTATTCTTCCGATGTGTATTTCTGAACTGTTGGCTTCTTTATTGTTGGTGGTCAATCCTAAATGTCATAAGCTATCCACTATTTTAGTCTCTTAATTAACAATTTTAAGGTTAAGTTGCTGTACCTTTTGCCACATAGCCTTCTTCATATTTAATCTTCATCTATTTTTTCACTGTGCTCCTTGATTTTCATTACCAAAATTTGCAGCTCATTTTTTAGTTTCAGCTATCAGAGTAGTGTCATTGGCATTGCATGATTATTGATGTTTTGCTTCCAGTTTTAAAGCCATGCTGATCTTCTATCAATCTAACCTCCTTCATACTGTGGGTTATAATTAATAAATGGAGAGAGAGTATACAGCATTATCTCATTCCTTTGCAGAGCCGCAGCCAGTTTGTTTCACCATGCTGTGTTTGGACTATGGCTTCCTGACTTATGTATAGATTTTGCATCAAAACAATGAGAAATTCCTATTTTCCTAAGAAAAATCCCATAGTTTGGTGTGATCAACAGAATTGAATGTCTTTCTGTCATCAATGAAGCACATCATAACTTCTTGTTGGTATACTTTGGCTTTCTCAGTTATCCAACATGCATCTGCAATAAAGTTTCTTCTTCCATTTTTTCTAAAGCCACTTTGCATATCTGGCATTTTACTTCCCATGCATCAATGGTATGAACTATATAATTCTTGGATCAATTATGATTCATACTGTAAACAAAAGTCCTTGCAGAAGCCAACTTGGAAGGTGAATTAAATGGATAATTTAAAAAATGTGCAGTTGAAACAAATGCAGAATGTATTGTTATTATATGTTTTTATTTATCAAAGAGCAACACAGTACAAATCAAAATCCCTACTTTGATTGGAGTTCTTAGCTAAGAACCTAGAAATTATCCAAGTAATATCATAAAATACATCATGTGCCCAGCAAAGTGGGGGCTTTGTAAATCCATGGTTGACATAACACACACACACACACACACACACACACACACACACAAACAAAACATCGATGTCTAGTAAGACTCACCAAGACGAAGATTAAAATTTTCTTAATGGACTTAGAGTTAGGTTGACATGGGCACAACTATAAAAGATGGATGAACCCATGGGAGTTTGAGGGATTTATAAGCAACTTCGTTCTAATGAAAAGGTTTTTACTAAACAGACTTCATTAGTAGGATGCAAACAGTTGCAATGCTGTGAAATAGATATGCCACTATTAGACACATGTGCAAAGGTTTTAGGACTTTCCCATTTATTGAGAATTGTGTAAATGGCCAAATATGGATTACCCAGTGTTACTGTGCAATTTTAAAGGCCTTGTGTGAAACTAAATTTGCTTGTATATTTATGGGGTCCTTTATCTGGGAACATTACTGAACATTATCTTGCATGTCTGACAAAGACTGCAGACTCTTAGTAAAGTTTTGGAGATTTTAATCTAATCTTGATAGTGGTAGAGAAAAAAAGGGATGCTAGGTTTTTTCCTCCTGGTATTGATAAGTGTAGATTTGGCCTTGGTTTCCTCCTTTTTCTCTTCCTGATATTTCTTTTCCTTCTCTTTGTCCTATTTTCTCCTGCTAGCCCTTCTTTTCTTTTGGTGTCTTTCTTTTTCTCTTTCTGGGATTTTGAAAGTCAACTGAGGGCCATACAAAACCAGGCCAAAGGCCTCCTTCCTTCCTTCCTTCCTTCCTTCCTTATTATTACTTATTTACCTTACTTATAACTTCTTTCTGAAGACTAATTTCTGTCATGATGGCAAGATATACATACCATTATATAGCAGCAATGGTTGTTGCTTCGCCACATTGCTCCCACCTTGTTTCCTCCCATATTATGTTAAATTTCTCAATTTCTAGGAAACATTGCTTCAAAAAGCCATTGTACTGCACCCCAAAATAGCTGTAAATTAGCATGTTACCATTAGCAAATTACCATGTCAGGTTAGTATATTATTTAAAATATATGTTTTACCACTTGATGAACATCTCTCTTAATTGTTTTCAAGACTGTTAAGACTATTGTTCTTATATAAAATATTATTTGAGCAATAAAAATTAACTAATTATCATGCACAGCATTTTAGCAGCTACACATGTTCAAGTAACCTTTAGCTGAGTGGTAATTATAAATAGCCTACTGGGGGGAAATGGAACCAAATTAACCAGCTTTTTAGTGTCTATCAGGAATTGAAGCAGGCATAAACAATAGGAAAGAATAAAGACATATTTTGAATATTAAAAACTTTTTTGACAAGCAGTAAAGCTACAATAATAAAAACAAGCATGGACCAAATTCCATCCCATTTCTGTATAATCTAGTTTCACAGATTTATAGTAGAGCATAAAATTGTACAGAGCTAGTGTCCCTTCACAGTAAGGTCTCTCATCAACTGTCACAAACATCTGCATTGCAGATTACTGATCAAGATATCCTTGCAATGAACTCTCTCTCTCTCTCTCTCTCTCTCTCTCTCTCTCTCTCTCTCTCTTTCTTTCTTTCCATGAAAAGTACTGAAAATATTTAATTTTTAATTGAGAATACATACGGCTTCAAACATTCATTGCTCAACCATGCAGCATCACCAGTAGAATTTTTTTAAATTGGATCGTACTACAAGGAATATAATTAAAGCATAACATAATAATATGATCCATTGATATGTCTAATGGGCAATTAAATTTTATTTTATTTTATTACATTTAGAAAGCCACCCCACTCCCAATTGATTCAGAGTGGCTTACATGATAAAACGAAGGAAAATTTTAAAAGAAGAATAATACATAAAATGTATACGACATCATTAAAAAAAAATCAGCCATAGAATGAACAACCAACCTAACCATGGCCTGGGAAAATAGTCATGTTGTCTAAGACTTGCAGAAGTTGGAAAAATTATTTAAACTCTCAAAGCTACCTGGGAAACAGTATATAGTGGATGGCTAATGGTTTTTCTGCATTGTATTTTTCAGTCTATAGGTGTGTGAAGACAAAAAGAACCCTAAAAAATACCAGTTAATGCCGAACTTTATTATTAAAAAATGCATGCATTATAAAATCACTTTCTCGCTGACTTTATTGTTTTAAAAAAGTCTAGAGTTCAAATCTTACATAAATGGATATATTTTTTTAATTCCACAGGGTAAGTACCAAGACAAGATCAATTGATTATTGATTTATTGTATTGGTTTATTGATTCATAGTACTGTGTTTTGATTTTAATTGCACACAAGAAGTCCAACTTCCTCTAGAAGACCATGAAAGTACAATAAAGATGGACAGATGTCCTATGCATTTTATTCTGAGTATTTAGACCAGCAATAGCAGTTATGATGATGAATGCTTGATCAAGATGTTGTACAATTCAGAAAAAAAAACAGTAATTGCAAAATCAATCCAGCAAAATTAGGTCACAACTTAATAGGTAAAGCAGATATTAACATTAAGACAAATTACACAAAACCATGCTTACTTAAAGAAATGCCCAAGTTAAAATAAACCAAATACTGAGGAGGTAGAAAGGGGTGGATAATCAGACCCTACTTAAGCCAGCTAACAAATAAAGTCTTTAACCCATTTTAAAGTCCATTAAACTTTGACAGAAATGAAGAGGACAAGGGAGCTGATTCTAGAGTTAATTTTGATTCTGAGACAAGGTAGAGAAGGCAGGCCCTAGTCAGATAAATATTAGAGCCTATTTGGATTGTTGAAAGAAAAAAACATCAGAGAAATATCAGTGGAGGGGGACCCCAAACATAACCACCAGTATTTTAAACTGGATACTTGACTCTGCTTTGAATCTGTATCTTGTATCTGATTTGATGAGTAGAGTAGAGTAGAGTAGAATAGAATAGTAAAGCAGAAAGGTACCCCTATTATATTTTCCTATATACCAATTTATTGCTTGCAGAATGGATGGAAATAGATACTTAGGTATTTTAGCACCATAGCATGATGGAAAGAATAATTTGGGAGCCACATAGCTAAACAAATAGTCCAACACAAGTATAACATGACAAAGTATGCTTTCATAATCAAAAGCCTGGCTTCAAATGAATATGCATTTAGGTGGAATTGAAATTTTATGTATTGTTTCTATATTTTGTCAAACATATCAGACCCTGTTCTGTCAAATGAACTGGAATGTCACTTGCTTTAGTTAGTTAGCTCTCAATTATTCAATAATACTTATAAGTGATCCCGTAGGTGGGCTTCTAGACACTGGTATCCTCAAAGTTTATTACATAAGTTGAAGTATTCTTGCCAGTGTCCACTACCAGCAATACTCTCTTTGCACACAATGCCCAGGAGATTTTGGGGACTGACATAATTCCATTAAATTAACTTCAAAATTCATCATTATCACATATTTCAGTTCAGCATGATCAATACACATTTTAGACTATTTCTGCTGGGAGATCATAAAGTTATGTCAGAGATGCTTGAACATGAATGTCACTGGATTTCGATCTTCACACTTGAACTGTTCTTCAGGGCATGAGCTTGCTAGTTGGCCTCTAGTCCAAGTCCTCCGACACATGGAAGTTGGATTTTAATATCTTGTTTTGTTTGTTTTTAATTATAGAGGTTGTTTAATGAAAGTATAAACCAATGATGCATAGATTCACCTGATTGCCTTGGATAAGTTAAGTGCTGAATAATGCGTGTCCATAGCCAAGGTCAAACCTTCTTATCGAGAAGCTATAATTTATTTCAAAAAGTCAACAATATAAACTTGGAGGTCAAAAAACATTGAAAACATTTAACCAGCAATCATTTATTATCCATAGATCAGCATTTGATAATCCCAGATCAAGGTTCATGAATACTGTATATTTTGGCATTTATTAATAACAAGAACAGTAAGAGAACATTTGTGCATAATGCTACCATTTTAAGAGTGGGGGACTTGGTGTTCACCCATTTTCAGTAGAACATAAATAATATTTAGTTCCAGTATAGTCACAATCGGCAGTGCCTGACAGCATGGCTCTCCTTTATCTACTTAAAGTATAAACACTATATTTTTTCTGTTCCCCACCAACCTGTAAAGGAAATGTAAAGAAATGTAATTCTTAGAAAGCACAGCTTTAGTCGTCACATCTATCACTCTGAATGAGATCAATATTATCCAAATTACCTACTCATGATTTAATGAGACACAGACTTGATGGAAAAAGAAATGGGTATTATTGAAAACGCACTCTTTAGCATTAGCTGAAAATTAGTGATGCTTCTGTTTAATTGTATTATCCATATATGCATCCTCATAAGCCGTGCTAAGAAATTAAGTAATATCTAAATGAAAATACTGAAAGTGCTAATTTTGTCACTACGAACAGAATTTATAGCAGCCTGATAGACTTTTTCTTTTCCATAGCATCTAGCTTGAAAACCTAATGAACTATGAATTATGCATACTTTCCACTGAATGAAAGGTATTTTAAAAATGTGATATCAAGAGTAAATCAGAAGGTGCACATTTAAAAATTGGAGAGTATCATGTGAATATTTATTTGAAAGTTTTATTTTTCAGATACCTTGTCATTAAACTACCAGTATTTATTTATTTCTTTTTTACTTCAGGATTCAGGAAGACTTAAGACAGCTGCCTGAAAAGTAAGATGTAATTTTTTTTGCAGTAAGCAACAGAAGAATAAGGGTCAAAAATATGTTGAAAATTAAGAGCTTGTAACACACAATTTGAAATACAATAGTGTTCTGTCTTGCCTTTCCTCTTTCCCAAAATATGAAAGAGTACAAACTCACACCAACACAGGCAGGCAAGCTGGCTCAGACTTCACAGAGTTAATTCTTTGGAACTGATAATATTCTTGGCATTCCCACATGTCCTGCCTGCCAAGTCTGAACTGATAAAGTCTTACTCACAGAAAATCACAAGGCAGCCCACAAAAATAGTCATTCACGAAGAAAAGCTGAAGTCAGGTTAAACTTTGTCCCGTAGAAAGTTTCAGGAGAAAACACACCCACTTTTATCCCCTGTGGGGTGTGGCTCAATGACTCAGCTCACTCTCTGACCCTCCCACGCCTCCTACGTTGCTGCTCCCGTTTCTCCCTATGATGCTGCTTAGGATCGAGCCAACACTCTTCCTCTTTACTCCCTGTCAGGGGCTGCTCCGATATGCCTTCCTCCTGATTAATCTCAGGCTGTTCCTCTCGGTTGTCTGATGGAACCTGAGGCATTATCAGGGAGGAAGGTCCTGGGGAGGAAGGCATTGCCAGAGAGGAAGGTCCTGGAGAGGAAGGCATTCCCAGTTCCTCCTCCTCATCTTTCTAGGTCTTCTTCCTCTGACAGCATAGGCTCGGGAATCGGGGCCACAATGCAATAGTATCTACAGTACTCAATGGGCATTGATTTTCAAATCTCAACCTTCAATTTTATATTTATGACTGAATGTAACAATCCAATTCTGAGTCAAAAGCTTGAATAAGCATAATTCTATGCCTCAAAAAAAGCTTACAGAGGAAATAACCCGATAGCTGGGTTTTTCTACTCTAAATTTTAAGAAGTCTTAAAAGGGTCAAATAAATTTCCTTTTGTTTTTAGGATCCCTCTAACTCATCATTTTAAATTCCGCAGACCACTAATATGAATTTTGGCTTGCTGACGTTTTCCCAGGATCTCTGCAGAAAGCAGAGACCCTGGGAAAATCCCCAAAAAAGTCTGCAGGAAAATTCCCCACCCCATTTTCCTACCAATCAATCATTCTTTATTTGGGATCGCAGGATACCATCTCCAGGAGAGAGAGAGAGACTTTTGGCTTCATGCAAGGAAAGCAGCAGAAGCAGCAGAAATCTTTCTTTCTCTCCCCCAAACTCCACCAGAAATGAGTCTTTGTGAGACTTGTTGTGCCAGCACAGCTTCTTGCAATAGGATGCTTGCAGGGTCCCAAAGAATCATTTCTGGCAGAGTTTGGGGGAGAGAAAGAAAGATTTCTTCTGCTTTCCTTGCATGCAGCCAAAAGCAGAAGAAGAAAAAAGCAGAAAGAAGCAGCCCGGTGGCCAGGCCAGGTGCATGGGGTGAGTGGGGCAAGTTCCCCCGCTCCGCCGTTTCCCTCCTCCTCTCACTACCTCATGTTGTTCACAATGCAAGCAATGCAAGCCTTGCGTTCCCGTGGACCATGTGGGCGGTGCAAGTCTTGTGTTCCTACGCAGCCTGGATTAATTATTTGGGGGGGGGTGCTTTCTCTGCAGACCACCAAAATTTTCTCATGGACCACCAGTGGTCCTCGGCCCACTGGTTGATGACCACTATTCTGGATGGTGGGACTCATCCAGTTCGCACCAGTTCAGGAGAACCGGTTGTTAACTTTTTGAGCAGTTTGGTGAACTGGTTGTTGGAAGAAATCATTAGAGCAGCGAACCAGTTGTTAAATTATTTGAATCCCACCACTGCCTCTAAACCAGTGTTTCTCAACTGTAGCCACTTTAAGAGGTGTGGACTTCAACTAGAATTCCCCTGCCACTCTGGCTGGGGAATTCTGGAAGCTGAAGTTCACACATCTTGAAATAGCCAAGCTTCAGAAATACTGCTCTAAACCTTTAAGTTGGCTACATGCCTGAGAGGAAGAGGCCACCCAATAACACTCTGAACCCCTCTCTGACATAGTTATTCATTTTTCAGAGATAAAAAATCTAAAAAAATAGTAGAAAATGGTTTGCTCAGGCTTTCAGTGCCACAAAGTCAAGTAACCCAATTGGGCCAAACTATTATGTATTCTTTTCAACACTAATAGTGAGAAATCGTAGAAGGCCGGGACTTTGAAGAAGTCAGGGGACTGGATTAATTGTGAAGAACTGTTTGACCTGATCCTGGAAGTTATAGATTTTCTTGTATTATAGAATGAATTATTGTAACATTAATCATGGAAGTGATGTTGTATGCTTTTTACTGGTATTGAGCTGAAATATTCCTAAATATTTTGGAGGTTTACTGGAAAACAAAGTCACTTATAGCTGCTCTGATTTGGATTCCAGTCGGACAAAATCCATTATGGCAAGTCTCATATCAAGGATTCATTTGATTTAACAGAGTCAGAAGTTAAAGGTCTTCTGTAGTCTGAATTCTGGTTCAATTGTCATTGTTTACCTCCTATATCACCCATCCAATATGTTGTAAGATTTATTACATACTGATTTGAAGAGATGTTATTACAAACAAAGCATTCAAATTAGGATGTGGCTCTCAGGACTATTTTACATATGCTTATCACAAATGTACCTTGCATTTTTTGGTGTGATAATGCTTTTTTCCTCTTAATTCTAATTTATGTTAAATAAGTTTTAAATTAACACTCATTTCTACTGCATATTAATAGTAACTGTAAAAATGGTAGGTGTATTATGGCAGTCTGCTAAATACATACATTATTTCTAGTACTTGGGTTAGAACGTTCCTTCAAAATTATTCAAAAGCAATTATCTAATGTAATATAATCTAATATAATGTATAATAATTATGCTGTGTGTGATATATCATCATTCATCATCATTATCATTTTAGCCATTGTCTCTCCAATGCAGGATGAAGGCTTCTTCTGCATGTCTCCAACCAATATGGTCCTGAGCTTTCTTTTGCCAATTGGGCCCACAATACTTGGGGATGTCATCAATTAATCTTGTCTTAGGTCTTTTTTGCGGATACTTGTTATTAAATGGGATTCATTCTATGACCACCTTGATCCACCTGCCATCAGTTCTTCTTGCTCTGTGACCAGACCATTTCCATTACAATTCTTTTACTCTCTTGATGATATTGTATTGTTGCAGCAGATCCTGTTTCCAAATCAGGACACAAGACCACGAAAGGTTGGAGAATACAGGTTTTTATTTGTGCACAGAGCATTAGCATGGCAAATTCTGAACTCCTGGCTCTTCCTGAGGCGTCACTTTTATACATTTCATAACCTCAGCCTAGCCCGGGGCGTTTCTTATGTTAAACTATACCAAAAAGGAGAAGTACATTTCTGCTATTTTCCAGACCCATCCTTATTCACTGAAACATGCTTACTTCCAGTTCCTTAGTTCAGCAATTTCATGGTTTTGCACAATATTTCTATAAGAAGCAAGGTAAGGGGTCAGAGGATTTCTGGTAAATGCATATTTTGTTCTTGACCTTCCAGGTTGCTTCAGTATACTTTTGTTTGTTCTCTATCCACGTGCAAGTCTTTCTATCTTGTCTTGTAATGCCAAGCATGTATCTTTCCACGGCTCTTTGTGGCACTCATAGATTTTGTATCAATTGTAAGGTTAATATCCATGTTGAGCTCTATGTTAGAGCAGGTAGCACAAAATTATTGAAAATTACACTTAGCTTACCCAATGCCTGCAATCAAATTTAACACAGTGGTCTAGTTCTTCAGATTTATTTTTAAGCAAATGGTTTTCCTACTTTGTGCAGGTCTTGTATGTGTCTTTGTAGCTCTTCTGGGTCTTATGAGAAGAGAACAACATCATCTGCAAATCTTAAGTGATTTGAATAGGTGCCATTGATTTTTATTCCATCTTTTGCCCAGTCTAGTTTGTGAAATATTTCTTCAAGGAGAAAAAGACTGAGAAAAGGATATGTGATATTGTGTCACCTTGTCGTACACCTCACTCTATGATGATTTCTACTTTAGATCATTAAGGCAAAACCATTGTTTTTTCATACATTGATTGTAGTAAGTTTATGTAAGCAGTGTTTATGCATTGGTTGAGCAATGCATTAATTACTGCTTGCTGGGATATTGAGACAAATGCCTTTTCATAGTCAATGAAGGCTATGCCCAGAGGCATGGTGTATTTGTTGTGCACTTCAATGACTTGCTGAACAACCTGGATGTGATCCATTGTTTATTTTATTTATTTATTTATTTTATTTTATTTATTTATTTATTTGATTTGCCAATTGTTTACAAGATAATAAGTATAAGTGTATACATAGTTGTGAATACATGAAATGGGTACATATAAGAAAAATAGAAGAAGAATAAGAGAAACAATAGGACAGGGATGGTAGGCACGTTGGTGCGCTTATGCACGCCCCTACAGACCTCTTAGGAAAGGGGTGAGGTCAATAGTAGACAGTCTAAGGTTAAAGTTTTTGGGGTTTGGGGAAGAGACTACAGAGTCGGGTAGAGTATTCCAGACATTGACCACTCTATTGCTGAAGTCGTATTTCCTGCAATCAAGTTTGGTGCGGTTAACTTTGAGTTTGTATCTATTGTGTGCTCTTGTGTTGTTATGGTTGAAGCTGAAGTATTCATTGACAGGTAGGACATTGCAATGTATGATTTTATATACCATGCTTAAATCAGACCGAAGACGGCGTAATTCAAGGTTTTCTAGTTCTAGAATTTCAAGTCTGGTGGCATAAGGTATTCTACAACGAGTAGAGGAGTGGAGAACTCTTCTTGTGAAATATTTCTGGACTTTCTCAATTGTGCTAATATCAGATATGTAATGTGGGTTCCAGACTGATGAACTGTATTCGAGTATTGGTCTAGCAATGTTTTGTATGCTCTGGTTAGTAGTGTGATATTACCAGAGAAAAAGCTACGAGGATTAGGTTAACAACTCTTAATGCCTTTTTGGCTATGTAGTTGCAGTGGGCTCTAGCACTTAGATCATTAGAGGTGAGTATTCCAAGGTCCTTTACAGAGCTTGGGTCATCAACAAGATCTTGACTATTCAGCTTGTATTTTATTTTCTGATTTTTTTTGCCAATATGTAAGATTGATTTATTGATTTATTTAAAGATTTATTTGTTGAGATTTGAAGTTGCCATTTGTTTGACCATTCTGATACATAGTCAAGATCTTTTTGTAGGGTAGCAGTATTGTCTGTGGTATTGAACAGCTTTACATCATCAGCGAAAAGAACGCAATTGCTCTTAATATGATCACAGAGGTCATTTATGTAGAGTATGAAGAGAGTTGGTCCTAGAACACTGCCTTGGGGACACCACTATTGACAGGTACAGAATTTGATAGGACGCTCCCAATTTTGACCATTTGTTGTCTGTTTGCCAGGAATGCTTCTATCCAGTTATTCAGTTGTCCAGAGATACCATAGGATTTTATTTTTAGGAGTAGTTTGTCGTGTACCACTGAATCAAAGGCTTTACAGAAGTCTATGTAGATTGCGTCTATTGCTTTGCCCTGGTCAAGTTGTGTCGTCCATATGTTTTTGCAGTGTAAGAGTTGCAGATTACAGGATAGTTTTTTTCTGAAACCAAATTGTTTATTGGAGAGTAGGTTGTTTGTCTCTAAGTGGAGGATGATGGATTGGTTAATAATTGATTCCATGACTTTACAGGTGACGCAGCATAAGGATATTGGTCTGTAATTTTCAACTAGGCTTGGGTCTCCCTTTTTGAAGATGGGGATGACTGTGGCTTGTGACTATAGGTTAGGCAAGGAGCTGGTCCTGAAAGATTTTTCAAAGATTATGCTTAGAGGTTTGGCTATGGCAGTGGATAGCTTTTTAAGAAGTAGGCACATATTCCATCCGGTCCAATAGATAAAGATGGTTTTAGATTGCGTAGTGCTTTTTCAACATTGTCTTCTGTGAAATCGATATGTATTAATCTGTGGTACGGCTAGGAAATATTGGGCATGATCCATTGCTGTTTACAAATACTGAGCCGAAGAATGTGTTAAAGAGGTTGGCTTTAATGGTGTCGTCGTTGCAGTCTTTACCATCAGGTCCTATCAAGGGTGGGATGGACCTTGAGTCTTTTAGTTTGTTGTTTACAAAATTGTAAAAAAGCACGGGTGGAATTGGTGTGCTATAGCCACTTCTGAACCCTGCCTGCTCCTTTGGCTGTGCATCATTAATGTTATCAATATTCTTTTTGCTATTTTCTTGGTGAAAAACTTATAGATGAGTGAAAGTAGGCTTATTGGACATTGGTTCTTTCAATCATCTTGAGCCCCCCCCCCCTTTCTTGTGTATAAGAATCACTTCAGCATTTTCCCATGCATTGGTTATTCTTTTCTTCTCTGAGGCATCTTCCAAATATTGCAATAGAGCAAAGCAATTTGATAGATTAAGCTTAAAATCACTGTTTTCCTTTAACAGCTTATCACACTTTATTTTTGTTTTTCGTGATGTCTTTATTATTTTTATATGCTCTTTTTGGCAGTTTATCTACAATTTAGCTTGTACCATTCTATGGTCACTTCCAATGTTAAAACAATTGATGACAGTACAATTGGCAGAATATGGTTTTATCATTGACATGATGTAGTCAGTTTCGCTTGTTTACCCAGATGGAGTATTCTGTGTCCTTTTCCTGCTAGCCTTTTTCTTGTAAAATGAGTTGATGATGTAAAGTTCCTCTCCTTCAGCAAATCTATTACTCTGTCATCTCTATTATCTCATTCTCCACTTCCATAGGGCCAGTCCTTTTTCTCCAGGTATTGTTCTTCCTATTCATGCATTAAAGTCACCCATTGGCATTTTTTGTTGTCTTGAAGGCAAGCCACATCACTGTAAAACTCTTCAACTTCATCATCGCTATACCTTATTTTGGGCACATAAGCTTGGATGATTTGAAGTTTGTATTGTTTGTTCAATTGAATGATGCATTGAGTTACTCTGTCTGATATAGTTTCAAACTTTACTACAAAGTCTTTCAGCTTTTGGTTGATGAGAAAACCAACTTCGCCACATCATCCATCTTTGGTACCTCCAGGGTAGAGCCCAGTCATATCAAGTTTTACCTTTTCATCATGTTTCACATAATCCAATGATATCCCAATGTATATTTTTGAGTTCAATCAGCAGTTTTTCTAATTGAGCATCTGTTTTCATTGTTCAAATGTTGATCATTCCTATGTGCAAAGTCCAAAGGCAATCTGATTTAACCCAGTGATTCTTAGCATCCTCTGCCTTTGGGCAAGTCTTCCCACTGCCATGGATAGTTGCCCTAGGGCCTTCTGGGAATGAGGGCCATTTTTGAGGTTATATTGGCATGTGGAAGGAATAGACCATAATCTGCTATGCTGGTCCAATGCGGATTGGTAGATGTGATCATTGTTAGTTTGGGGTATCCTTCATGGCCTGTTCACCATGGGAGTCCCTTCTGGACACATAAATGTCCAATAACATAGTCCATGATTTCATTTACTCACACAAACCTCTTTGCCTCATCAAGGCTCCAAACATAGAAAGAAATATATAATGTTATCTAATGTGAATGAGGGCAAGAACAGTTTAGAAAGAGTTGTCAGAATTGGTTGCCTAGGTGATTTGCAATAACTGTCAGCCACAAATCTTTTTAAACTCAGAAACCAAATTATTAAGTAGTTTTGTGGTTCTTGAGCTCCATTTTATTATTGAGCCTTTACACTATAATTCAATCAGAAGTAGCAGGGGAAAAAATCCCACTTTTGAGAACACATACTTTATTCCATCTCTGCTAAAATATCTTAAAGAGTTTTTGCCAAGTGCTTTCCAAAATAATCAACCCTTACAGTTTAAACTACTACTGCAACTACTTTTTCTTTTTCAAGAAATATATTAAAAAGCTTATAATTCTCTGAAGATTTATTTGATTTCATGAAGTGGTGGAGATTTATTTTTATTTTTCTTTAACCAGCAGTTTGTTTTCATTTGTTTCACCTTCTATCAATGGAAGGTTGAATCCAAACATATTCAGTATTCAGTGAATTCTTCTTTTGTATCTAAATATATTGACATCTTGTGATCATTTTGTTCTGTTGCCAAACATAGGCAACGCCCAAACTTGACTGGTGGTTCAATACTTGTAATTGCCTTCTTTTGTTTTATTTATTTATTTTATTTTATTTGGTTTGTCAATTGCTTACAAGATAATAGGTATAAGTAAAAACATAGTTATGAATACATGGATACATATAAGAAAAATAAAAGAAACAATAGGACAGGGACGGTAGGCACGTTGGTGCACTTATGCACACCCCCTACAGACCTCTTAGGAAAGGAGTGAGGTCAATAGTAGAAAGTCTAAGGGGTTTGGGGAAGAAACCACAGAGTCAGATAGAGTATTCCAGACATTGATCACTCTGTTGCTGAAGTCGTATTTCCTGCAATCAAGTTTGGTGCGATTAACCTTGAGTTTGTATCTATTGTGTGCTCTTGTATTGTTATGGTTGAAGCTGAAGTATTCATTGACAGGTAGGACATTGCAATGTATGATTTTATATACTATACTTAGATCGGACCAAAGGTGGCGTAGTTCTAGGTTTTCTAGGTCTAGAATTTCAAGTCTGCTGGCATAAGGTATTCTGCAACGAGTAGAGGAGTAGAGAACTCTTCTTGTGAAATATTTCTAGACTTTCTCAACTGTGTTAATATCAGATACATAATGTGGGTTCCAGACTGATGAGCTGTATTCAAGTATTGGTCTAGCAAATGTTTTTATGCTCCAGTTAGTAGTATGATATTACCAGAGAAGAAGCTACGTAAGATTAGGTTAATAACTCTTAATGCCTTTTTGGCTATGTAGTTACAGTGGGCTCTAGTACTTAGATCATTAGAGATGAGTACTCCAAGATCCTTGACAGAGTTTGAATCATCAACAAGGTCTTGACTATTCAGCCTGTATTTTATTTTCTGATATATATATTTTTTGCCAATATGTAAGACAGAGCATTTATTTGTTGAGATTTGAAGTTGCCATTTGTTTGACCATAGTCGAGGTCTTTTTGAAGGGCAGCAGTATTGTCTGTGGTGTTGAATAGCTTTATATTACAGTACAGTACACAGCCTGCCTGTGTACTGAAATTGCTTAAAGGCTATCACATCAGCCATATTTACAAATACCAGCAAAATAACTATCATATAGTGTGATTTATTTGAAATTTAGAAATAGACCTCTTCTATTTGGTCCAAAATTACAGACTGCTATTATGCCTTCTGTGCATGAGTCCATAGCAGGCATTAAACATAGCCTTTTCCTGCAGAAGTATACAAAAACACAATGCATTATTCTTTGTAGCTTGCTTTGTAGATTTTTAACAGTGTAGACAACTATTCCCTAACAAACCCTTCCCAAAGGCAGATAACAATATCCTTTCATTAGATGGCAATTTGCTGTCACACTTCATGCTTTTCCTAAAATATACTTTAACCATCATAAGGTCTCTGGTCAAATAGAATTAAAAGAGGCAGAAGATAACTCTCATTTCACTTTCCTCCAAAAAATGCAGAATTATATAACCCAGGAATGAAAAGAACACCTTCTCCAGTGTTAAAATAGCTATGAAGAAGTACTCAAATGTCATTTGAGTAGCAGAGTGGCAATTGGAAGGGACTAGACAAGTGTGAACTTTTAACAACGAGCATATATATTAGCAACTGAGGTTCTCCACCAAAAGAATCCTCTGCAGCTGGGAAGTTCTAACATGGATTCTGTATGGTGTATGATTCATATGTGTAATGAATGCATAGAGATCATAAAGGCAAAGAAAATAAAATGGGAGAAAACTGGGTCTTATTTTAGCATAATTTTCAGCTGAAGATGAATATCCAGACTGTATTAACAAATGTTTAGCAGCTCCTCTTCCCACTAAAATGTCCAGAAATCTGAAATACTCATAAAATGTATTCAGGAAAAATGGAAAGGCAGTTATCCTTGTTTATTTAGCAGAATATGTGTGATTATAATACACATATTTCAAGGAACGTATTCCCTCACTCTGATTTAATGCTAAATATATGCAAAAATAGAGCTTCAAACATCAAGTGAATCATCTTCTCCCTTTAAAAACTTGAAATTGTGCCCTGAGGCTCAGATTAAAATAGCCCCTGGGGAGCTTTCAGGGTTTTTTTTTGTATTTGGGTAAGTCTCTGTGTGTGTTTACATGCCATTGCTTAGCCTAGCAGCAGTTTTATTAACTACAGTACAAAAACCTTGCCTCTACTAGCACTTGTATAAAGAACAGATACTCATAAACCATAAATTAGCCAATAGCAATTTAAAAGGATAATGCATCTCAATGTGAGATGAACTAGACAATTAGATATATTTAAGGATCACAAGGACATCTTAAAGCCCTTATCTGCTCCTTTCATGACTGTTCTGCTCTTTGTCAAAAAAAATTGTCCTTGCAAGTTTTGTTTCAACCAATTATCCAAGATTAAACAAAGAGATAAGATGTAAAATCATATCCCCTGTTAAAACCAAGTTCTTCACTAATAAAATATGATTTTGCACAAGGGATAAGTAAACTGTTTTATTTTCAGGCACTCACCCACTTTCCATCATTCATGCTTATTCATAATTGTTGTCAATATACCATTCCCTGACAGCTGTTAAAACTGATCAATGGCATTTCTAATAAAAATGTGACCTTATGTGCAAAAAGTACTTTTAAAGCTATATGACTTGCAGAATAGATATAATGTAAATCACCATCTCCCACCTATGTCTTCCAGTGTTTTAGACTATAATTCCCATCATCTCCTCCTAGTACATACAGATCAGCTGAGTTAGACTATAATTCCAGGTCTTGACAACATAAAGGTATCAAATTATCCTAACACTGTCATACGGAAAATATATAAATATCCATCCTTTGGGGATAGAAAGCCCTTGAAACTATACTTTGCATGCATAAAAGACTGTGGAGTTCTAAGATAACTTTTTTCTCATTATCTTAGAATATGGGACTGCAGAACACTTTGTTCTTTGTTGGTTGGGGATTTTGACATGTGAAAATCCTGGTGGGTAATCCTAGTCTAACCTCCCTTGATATTCAGAGTGGACTCTCCAACAATGTTCACATCAAAGAAGTAGAAGCAGACTTGGCAAGGAGTTTCCAGTTATAGCCATATCATAAATACCAGCACTCTGAATTAAGCCATAACACTACTTTTCAAAGAAAGTCCTGACATTAGTGGACATTCCTTTAAAATATATCTTTGAGACTGCAGTCTCTCACTTTATTTTATAATTTGATAGTATTTGCATTTAAATAAAGAAATAAATATGCTATGCCCATATCATACAATTCCCTAACACTGGTGGAATATTTATTTTCCTTGACCAAAACAAGATGAACAATTACCAGAACATATTATCTATTGGAGATGAATTAAACTAATTATGAAAAAAAATTAAGATCTCTCTATGAGAGCCTGACAGGAAGAACTATAGGATTTTCTCTGTAATTAATGATTGCATGAACTCATGAACTCATCTTCATTTAGAAGACTTTCACTGACATAAGATGAGGGATGATAATCGCCTCATTATCTAATAATTTCACAGTTCTTTAAACTCACATTTGACCATATATTTTAGAAAGCCTTTATTTATATATTTAAATAAAAGGATCTTGCAAAGGAAACAGACAACCAGAACAAAACATTTTAATTTACTGGGCAATCTGAACCAGGCGAAGATGTAAACCAGTTCTTATAATACATTGGGGGACTAGGACCCAATTAACTGAAGCTGGGGCAATCAGAGGGAGGTGCTGAGTGAGTGAACCCTGCATTCAAGAACATGAAAGGGAAAATGTTCCAGTAGGAATAGTTCTTCTAGTTTCCTCAAAGGCAGATGGGTGAATTTCTGCGACTCACAGACGAACACAATACAGAAGCCTGATGATGGCAGATGAGATTCTGCCGAAACGTTGCTACAACTTTAAAAGCACAACTATAATGACGTGGGAAAATACCCGAACAAAGCTGAATACCGTGTGTGTGTGTGTGTGTGTGTGTGTGTGTGTCACGTATTATCACAAACTCTCCAGAACCATAAAGCCTACAAACTTGAAATTTGGCACGTACATTCCTCTTGGCTTCTAGGTGCTAAGAAAGGATTTTTTTTTTAATGACCATCAGAGCATTAGTATTTCCTACATTATTATTAACATGCTCTGATGCTAAGGAGTTCTATTCCCCTTCCCCACCTGAAAATAAATCTGTTCCAAATGTAAAACACAAGCAGAGGAGAGGAGTTTCCATTTCAGTTTTAGTTTCACAGCAGCAACCAGTTTTAGTACAGAACAGTTGAGCTAAACCACACCCAGGCTCCTTGCTGTCTCCTTCTTGCTCACACAGCAAATACTGTTTCAGTTTCCATGTTTCAGTTTCCAAACAGCCGTCAACTCTCTCACACTCTGACAGGATGCTAGCCAGATGAATACCAATGGATGCTAGTAGGCAGAGGCACACATTTTTCCCCTTCTTTTCCTCTCCCAAAACTAAGCCCGATCACACAGTTTCATAGTGAAGCACATGTATAGAAGTAGTATAATTATGTTGTATCTTGAAAGAATTTGGTTGGTTCAAGTGAGGTATGTTTTGGCCATTGCAGGGGCTGTGTTACAGCCTACATCATATGAAAAATTGCAATAAGTTTTCTTTAACAAGAGAGTGACTCCCAATGAATTTGGCACAACTTCTAAATAAAAAATTTAGGGGCACATGGTTAATATTTCAGAGCCATAATATGCTCATGTTGGACATCAGTCTTTACTTTTACTGTATTTAGCTAATTAAGAGAAAGGAAAATAAATGAGAATGCTTTATTCATTTGTTATTGAGCTGTTCTTTAAAAAAAAAAACCAGCATGTGCCTGTATCGGAGGCAAGGAGAACAAATTTAGCCATTTAAAATGCCATTTAGTTCACTTATCCCCTATTTTTAGGCATCATTTCTCATATAAATGAGAACCTAAAAGACTCAGAGAATGTTAATGACCCTCAGCACCATAGTAATGGAACACGGTTTCCCATTTCTCTGTGCAAAAGAATATGCCAGCCTTATGGGAGGCTGAAAGAGCTGAACAAATAAAAAGTAATGAAGAAAGGGTCCTGATCTAGGAGCAATGTGCCACTATGGAAGAATAAAAAGAATTAATTAACCCTCAGTTGCCAGAACTATGAACCCCCTTTAGGTGTTCTATCAAATAAAGTGAATCAAGAAGATAGTGTACAAGGAAAAAAATGTCTTGATCTGAGATCCTGTGAAAAGTAAATCTCTTTGGAGACTGACATATGTTCCTCTTCCCAGATTTTTGTATAGTTCTAAACCCCTCTTGCTTTGCACCAGTTTCTGTTCAATAAGAAAGAAAGAAAGAAAGAAAGAAAGAAAGAAAGAAAGAAAGAAAGAAAGAAAGAAAGAAAGAAAGAAAGAAAGAAAGAAAGAAAGAAAGAAAGAAAGAATAGATATAGGGTTTTCTACCAGGAAGCCTGTATAATTAGACATCCAAAATAAGAGAGAGATCTTTGCTGAATATTATTAAAATAGGGAGAAGGCTGCATGCACAATTCTCTTCCTTGCATTAATTTTACCATGCAGAATATATAATAGAGTTTTGAAACTTTTTTACTTGATTAGATAATATCATAAAAGTTTAGATGATGCCCCTCTGGGAAAAGAGAAATTATTATTCAGCTAAATTATTACAAAATGCATTACTTCAAATGACCTTTCATTATATCTTTATATAGAGATTTTGCTTAGGAGCACAAATATTTAACCGGGGAAAAAAACCTTTTCCCCAAAAAAAACACCAACCCAAAGAGGGGTATCCCCAAACCCGGCCCCCCCCCCAAAAAAAAAAAAAAAAAAAAAACGCAAAGCTGGCTGAGGAACTCTGGGAGTTGAAGTCCACAAGTCTTAAAGTTGCCAAGGTTGGAGACCCCTGTTAGAGGACATAGAAATTTCTCTTCCAATGACAAATACAACATAGAACATAGAATAATAGAGTTGGAAGGGACCTCTAAGGTCTTCTAGTCCAACTCCCTGCTTGAGCAGGAGTCCCTATATAATTTCAGACAAATAGTTTTCCAGTCTCTTTTTGAAAGCCTTCAGTGATAGAACACCCACAACTTCTGAAGGCAAGTCATACCATTGGTTACTTGCTCTGACCATTAGGAAATTTCTCCTTAGTTGTAGATTGCTTCTCTCCTTGGTTAGTTTCCAGCCATTGTTTCTTGTCTTGCCTATTGGTGCTTTGGAAAATAGTTTGACATGATTTGAATGTGGGTGTAATAATTTATAGGATTTGGTTTGTGGGGGTTTCTTCCAAGTGATCATGTTAGAATTGTTTCAAACACTTCGTTAGACGTTATCTTTTCACTTATTCATTATGCTTTGTTACAAACTTTTTTTCATAATAGTCATAAACTTAGAATTAGGGTTTCCAGAATCTACAAACGGCACTTAGATTAACCTTTGAAACATGGAGCAATATACTTGACCAGAAATGGAAAATGCAACCCTTTTGAACGACAAGTTAAATGTGAAAGTCTTAAGTACAACGTTCAAAAAATAGGAAATTAACTTTGTAATTTCAACTTTGCTTGTCTTAATGACTGTCATTCCATGAAAAATATTAAATTTAAAAATGTTAATTGAACATTGGAGAGTAAGAAAAGGAGGATTAAAAGAAAAACAAGCTTTCCCCAACTTTTTAAAACAATCAAGCACTAAGCTATTTCCAGGTGGTGGTGGTGGATTTTAGTCTGAACCACGTTATCTGGGGAATCATTGGCTTTTCATTTTGGTCTGGATGTCCAGCTGGTGGTGTTAATTTGGTCACAGTGCAGAAGGCAGCATTCTTATTAGTACAACTCATCTTGTGGACAAAAAATTTCCAGTGGTAATTAGGTGGGCTTCTACTGTGGTGTATTTCCCTATAAATTTACATCTTATCTTTTCTTGATTTTCCTATCTTCTTTTTCCTGCCTACTGTTCCAATGATTGTTATTTATTACTTATTTGAACAGCAGTGTTTTAAATGTTTCTACCTATTTTAACATCTTCCTATTTTTACTGCATTCATTGTAATTTTTATATAAAAGGCTTTGGATATGGAGGGAGGATTACTGTAAAAACAGCACTGAAATATTTGGAATAAATGTCTTTTTCACCCATCTATTAATATGGCACAAAGTTGCATGCCTTCTAGCTCTTTTGCTTTCACGGGATTTCTATTTTCAGACCACTATCTCAGTAAATAATTTTCTGGTGTGCTGCTTTTTTTTTTAACGTGATAGAATCCATTCTTTTGGAAAGAGAATAAATATATTCTGGGCTGTACATGTGAATATAGAAAAATAATTACTTATTCATGTTTGTTTGTTTATTCAATTCCTAAGGCTGCCCATGTCAGACAATGACTCTGGGTGGCTTACAATGAAAAAAAACAACATATTACAATTAAACATGTTACACTAAAACATCCAGATTAAATATACATAGCAGCAAGGTATCAATATTTGGCCAGTTAACAATACAGCTATACAATGAAGCCTTAATACATTCTGCATCCCAGGCCCATAAATATAGCCAGATTTTTAGGGCCTCATGAAAGATTAACGGAATTGGGGCCATTCTAATCACTGAGGGAAAGATGTCATATAGAGCAGGAGCCATTGCAGAAAAAGTTTGTCTTCTGGTGCCCGCCCAGCAACATTCTGTGGTTGACGGGATCTGTAGCATGACCATTCTGCTTGATCTGGAAAGCCAAGTGGAGACTCTTGGGAAAAGGTGATCCTTTGGCTATGTTAAGGTCAGCTGCCAAAATAATAATGCTGTTGAAACTGCTTATGTTTTTGTAGGATCTAACACAGAGGTGGTATTCAGCAGATTTTGACCAGTTCTGGAGAACCAGTAGCGGAAATTTTGAGCACTTCAGACAACTGGCAAATACCACCTCTGACTGGAGATTTTACAGTATCCTTCCCCTGCCACACCCACCAAGCCACGCTCACAGAACTGGTCGTAAAAAAATTTGAATCCCACCACTGATCTAACAAGAGGAAATTTTTATCAAGTGAAACCAGATGCAAAAGCTTCATGTTTTTCTTCTCAATGTGAGATGAACAGAATCAGAGGGGACACACATTGCATGAACTGGAAATCTACAAAGTACTTTAAGCTGTTTGCAGCACAAGATTCTCCAGTGGGTCAAATTATCTTGGAAAGATAAGTTAGAGAAAAGAAACTCTAGGGATGACATGATAGCAGTATTCCAGTAACTGAGATGTTTCCATAAAGAGAAGGGGGGTCAACTTATGTTCCCAAGCATCTTTAGGCAAGACAAGAAACAATCGATGGAAACTAATCAAGGAGAGAAGCATCCTGGAACTAAGGAGAAACTTCCTGATAGTGAGGACAATTACTGTAAACAGCTTGCCTTCAGAAGTTGTGGGTGCTTCATCACTGGAGGTTTTTAAGAAGAGACTGGACAGTCACTTATCTGAAATGGTATAGGGCCAGGAGGGCGAACCTATGGCACGTGTGCCACAGGTGGCACACAGAGCCATTTATGCCAGCACACGAGCTGCAGGAAAACTTATCTCACTGCGCATGTACGGGCCTCACAGCTGATTTTTGGCAGGTTTGAGGCCTTTTTCGGCCTCCCAAAGGCTTGAGGAAGGCTTCTGCAGGCTTTGCAGGCCAAAAACTAGCCCTGTTTGTCACTTCCTGTTTTTCCGAAAATACTGGAAGTGACAAAACAGGGTTAGTTTTCGGCCTGCTAAGCCTGCAGAAGCCTTCCTCAAGCCTTTGGGAGGCTGAAAAAGGCCTCAAACCAGCCAAAAATCAGCTGTGAGGTGCAGTGCAAGTAAGGGGGCAGCAGCAACAAGTGGGTGGGCATTGCGCGCACATGCATAGGGGACGTGGGGGGGCACGCATTGCCTTCTGGGTGCTGGCATGCAAGCGTGCAAGCGTGCAAGCGCATGCACAATTTTTGGCACAGGAGTCCAAAAAGGTTAGCCACCACTGGTATAGGGTCTCCTGCTTGAGCAGGGGGTTGGACTAGAAGACCTCCAAGGTCCCTTCCAGCTGTATTCTGATTGATATTGATTGAGTTCAAAACAATGGGATCACTGACATTAATTGGTTGCACATATCATAGGAGGGAGATATGAGAGAGACAGAGATTCTAAGTTCATGGTGGATGAAATTGATTTCATTTTGTCAGTCAGGAATGTTTAACTTCATGGGTTTTTTTCCTCTCCCACTTCTTTTTAGTGGGTCTTTATCTCAACTACTTTCTCACTGTGCAGCACAATGGTACTTCTTTATTTATTTTGCAAAGGAGCTAAAATGTATATAAAGCACAATTGTACTTAACCACATGGAAGGTCAAGTTACATTCATTAAATATTCAGGGATGTCAGGAAACCTGCAAAACTCCGCGTTTCAGCTAAAAACTTAAACGATTTTTGTTATACAACACAGAAATTTAATATATAGACTAAGTGAAGGTTATTTCTTCTTTCACAATTTTACAGGGGGGGGGGATAACTTCCAGTGCAAGATAGAAGTGTGTTTGTTATCGGAATTACATAGAACATCTGCCTCTGTGCCCCAGCCAATTTTGGGATTTTGAAAAACCAAGTCAATGCACAGAAAATGCATGTATTCATTTTCTTTTTCACAATTTTACAGTCTTATCTGAAATAGTTTCTACTATTTAAACCAACAAAATTGGATTGTATTTCAGAATGTATCACTAGATCTCTTTAGATATTTCAAAGCAGCCTAACTTACATTATTGTTTATAGGGCAATGTTATCCTATAATAATTAAGATTTTTGGTGAAGCTATTTTTCCAATCTTAATGCCCTTATTATTTCTCCACCATTATTCTAGCTGCCAATAGCTATCATAGCCATATTTAAGATGACTAAGTCTCTCCTGGGGAAGAAAAAGCCAGAGGAACATTTCTCGTACCATTGCAAGGACTATTCTTCTATCTTCCAGATGAAGTCTCATGAATTCATTCAGTGTTGGACAGATCCAATGGAGGTGCCTGGGGCTGAGTTTTTTAGAGCAAATTTGCAGCTGTGACTCCTGAGGAAGTAGACAGGAACTTCCAGACTGTGATCTCAGTGATCTGTTGGATTCAAATTACTCCAAATAGAATAGAATAGAATAGAATAGAATAGAATAGAATAGAATAGAATAGAATAGAATAGAATAGAATAGAATAGAATAGAATAGAATAGAATAGAATAGAATAGAATAGAATACTTTATTGGCCAAGTGTGATTGGACACACAAGGAATTTGTCTTGGTGTAAATACTCTCAGTATACATAAAGAAAAGGTACATTCAAGAATCATAACAATCAAGAATCATCACGTACAACACTTAATGATAGTCATAGGGTACAATCAACAATCAAATCATACTAGGAAACAGACAAGTGGGAGGGGATGGGTGATAAGGAGTGGTGAGAAGATTAACAGTAACAGTAGTGTATACTTTGTAAATAGTTGAACAATGTTGAGGGAATTATTTGTTTAGCAGAGTGATGGCTTTCAGGAAAAAAACTGCTCTATAGCGTTGTTTTGAGGGAAGGAGTTGAAACAGTTTATGTCCGGGATGTGAGGGGTAAATAAATAAATAAATAGATGATAGATAGATAGATAGATAGATAGATAGATAGATAGATAGATAGATAGATAGATAGATAGATAGATAGATAGATGGCCCGAGATTGGATCCCCAAATCTGTTTCTTTGAGCAAGAAGTTTGTCTCATCAGGCTTGAAGCTATTGCTGAACCCAACAATTCTGAACAATTTCCATTTATTATTTAACCTTCCCTTTTAAGGGAACACTGTGGAGAAGGTGGCTGAGCTTCACTTTGGAGGAGATGGATTATTTGGATTTGTTTCAGTTGGGTTTCAGACCAGGTTACAATAAAGAGACAGCCATGGTCATGCTACAGCTGGTCTAGGATGAAATGGTGCAGACAATGATGGATGTGTCTTATTATGCCCATGTGACCCTGCATTGATTACCATTATGGGTTCTATTCATACTGCCTGATTTTTGAGAGAACATTTATCTCCAGTTGTTTCTGTCTGTGTAGTATGACTGGGCAGAATGGGTGGGCTTTGGGTCAATCAATCAAGCAATGTTATCAAGTGTGATGCAAGAAACACATCTTCTCTGTTGGGGCATCTGCCCTTTGGAACTACAACTTTCTCCCTGATGATGTTCAGGAAGCTATTAAGGAACTGGCTATTGTCCCAGGCATTAGTGCAGATGATGTTAAATAATGATGAGTTGTGATATTAGGTATTAAAATAATGAAAGCAGGAGTGGGATTCATATTTTTTAACAACCAGTTATGTGGGCATGGCTAAATGAGTGTGGCCATGTGACTGGGTGAGAGTGGCTTCTTCTTCTTCTTCTTCTTCTTCTTCTTCTTCTTCTTCTTCTTCTTCTTCTTCTTCTTCTTCTTCTTCTTCTTCTTCTTCTTCTCCTTCTCCTTCTCCTTCTCCTTCTCCTTCTCCTTCTCCTTCTCCTTCTCCTTCTCCTTCTCCTTCTCCTTCTCCTTCTTCTTTGCAGCAACACCCCCCCCAATTTTTTGCCTCCTGGGCCTCAAGGAAGCCTCCTGGGGGAGGCATTTTTGGCTCCCTGGAGCCCAGGAAGGCAAAAAATGGAGCCGGGTGGGGCCACACAACACCCCCCATGCTCCATTTTTGGGCCTCCTGGGCCTCAGGGAAGCCTCTTGGGGGGGGGGCATTTTTACTCACAGAAGGCTTCCCTGGGGCACAGGAAGGCAAAAAATGGAATGTGAGGGGGCGCATCTCCCCCCCCCTCCCTACACCCCTTTTTGCCTCCTGGGCCTCAGGGAAGCCTCCTGGGTGAAGCAGTAAGACAGTGAGGGGGATCTCGGCACAGCTGATCATTGGAACAGCTGATCATTGGGAGGGGAAAAAAAGAAATACCTTGAGACTGGGTGGGGGAGAATGCAGTCAATGTAAACCGCTTCAAACTTGATTGCAGAAAGTTCGACTTCAGCAGCAGAGTGGTCAATGCCTGGAATGCACTACCGGACTCTGTTGTTACATCCTCTAACCCTCCCACTCCTTTAACCTTAAACTATCCACTATTGACCTCACCCCATTCCTAAAAGGTCTATAAAGGGCGTGCATAAGTGCACCATCGTGCCTACTGTCCCTGTCCTATTGTCCCCGTTTATTCTTACCTATTTCCTGTATTCTTACTCATGTTTATACTTATATCTATTAACTTGCAAGCGATTAACAAATCAAAGAAAAAAATAAATAAAATGTGTGTGATGTTGCACATGCACAATAAGAACTGACTAGGTGGGGAGGGGAGGGCGGAGAGGGGTGGGGCCAACCAGGGGCACAATTTGCCAGTTCTCTGAACTGCACAGAATCATAACAACCGGTTCTATAGAACTGGTCCGAACCGGTAGAATCCCACCCTGAATGAAAGAACTATAGACTCAAGTGAGCCCTCAAAATGAAGTCTAGTCAAGTCATTTTGCAGGAGAACCACTTCAATCTTCATATCAAAAAGCAAAGGCATATGTGTATATAATACCTGCTCAGATATCATTTTTTCTGTACTGTTCTCTTCCTTTTCTATATTTGATATACTGTATAATATTTGTTTTGTAATGGAAAGATGCACATATGAAAATATCAAACAAGTGTAGAATCAGGACAGACACAGAAAAGAGAAAAACAGAAAAACGTTGATTTCACAGATTTAGCCAGATTGCCAAAGTAGTTTTAGGACTGTGATCAAGTCTTACATAAATTTCTGTCCCAACTTCAAATTAGCATTTGCCTTCCATTCTATATTGCAGAAAAGAAAACATAAATTATATTAATAGAAATATTAGCAAAGTACAATCTATTATACTATCTCACTGTAACTGCATTACATTGTCTGAATACTCTCTGTTCTATCCCTGAGCTCAAAAAGAAAGAAATATCTTGCTGAACTCTAAATTATAAAATTCCATTTTATGCAATACTGCAGAAAAAAGTGGACATTGAAAAATTATCTGACTGGGAGCTTAGCAAGATAAAGCTATAAATCTTCCTGGCAGTTATTCACTTTTATTGTGAGGTGGTGCTTATGGGAGCTGCTGTTAACTAACAGATGTTGGAGTTTGGCATGGTAGCTCTGAGATTCCTAAGTCCATAGATGTGCTGTGATTCTGCAGCATTCAGACTCTGGTGTAGCAAAAAGTATGAGATTTAAAAACATTGCCAAAGTCAATTGAGGACTCAGTCAAGAATTTAAGAGATGGGTCCCAGTCGCTCAAGAAGAGGCATTGGCAAGAATTACTAGTAGGATTTATAGTGGACTGAAACAGCAGGGATTGCACTGCTGTAGAAATCAGAGGCCAGATGGTGAATTCTGTCCAGCGTGATCATTCCAGATAAAGAAGAGATTGCAAGATCACCCACTTGCACTCCAGACAGCTGTTTCTCATGAGTCGACTGCACAAGCTGAGGTTTTCATGGTCAGCTCATAGACGAGTTAGATTATAGAAAGAAGGGCTATGTTGTAACTTTAGAGCTAGAGGTAACTTTATAATTGAACTCATAACTTCTGTACAGAAGATCAGATGCCACTTCTTTGTATCTTTTTGCATTGTTTAACATTTTTCTTTTCTTTTCTCTCCATTCTTGCATTTCTAGCTTTTAGCTTTCTGTCTCCCTTCTTTCTTTTTCTTCTTTGTATTAGTTTGCATCAGTTTTTATCTTCCTTTTCTAAACTTTTAATACATTAAAAGAAAAATAAAAGAAATTAATTAATTCAAAGACCTTCACTTCACCGAAATCTAACAGGTGATTTTTTTCCCCACCTAAAATTTTATGAAGCAGGAAATGAGAACATCTTCCATGTTCCTCCATTAAGCTGAACATTTTTTTAATGTTAAAAGAAAACAGTTTTGGTCATGCTGTACCTTTGGTTTGCTTATCCAGGCCCCATGAAAAATCTGTATTTTTCAAAGAAGATGCTGTTCATATGTACTTCTGAACACATCCATCATAACAAATGAGCACAGTTCCAAACAATAATATTTAAATTCACTAAAGGAATTAAATATAGGGTTCCAACCTAAAAAGTCTAAAATAACCTATCTTAAAACTAAATCTTTTACAGAATTCAATTTAAACTGGGAACCTAAACTACAATTTAGTATGCGGATCTGTACCAATAAAACAAATCAAAACCCAAAATGGGTGTTTTTATGGGAGAATTAGTTTGGCGCAGGGATGGGATTCTACCAGTTCAGACTGGTTCTATAGAACCAGTTGTTATGATTCTGCACAGTTCGGAGAACTGACAAATCGTGCCCTTGGCTGGCCCTGCCCCTCTCCACCCACCCCTCCCCTCCCACCCAGTCAGTCCTTATTGCGCATGCACGACATCACGTGCATGCCCGACATTGCTGACTGCATTCTCCCCTGCCCAGTTTCAAGGTATTTCTTTTTTTCCCCTTCCAACGATCAGCTGTTCCAATGATCATCTGTGCCAGGATCCCCCTCGCTGTCTTACTGCTTCGCCCAGGAGGCTTCCCTGAGGCCCTCCCATGCTCCATTTGTTTTGCCTTCCTGGGCCCCATGGAAGACTTGTGGGAGCAAGCTCCCCCAAAATGGAGGCCCAAATAGAGCCAGGTACGCCCCCCCGGCTCTGTTTTTTGTCTTCCTTGGCCCCAGGGAAGCCTCCTAGGAGAAAAAATGTCCTCCAGGAGGCTTCCCTGAGGCCCAGGAGGCCCAAAAACTGAGGGGAAGGATAGGACATTGGGCGCACACGGGGGAAGCATAGGGGAAGGGATAATCATGGGGCACTTATTGCGGGAGGAGAAAACACAATATATGTACCAAATGACTTACGTGCAACTGTATTAACATGCTGCCATGACATTAAACAAGCAGGTCATTATGGATTCTTAAAAATGTTACACTTAGCAAAAATTTTGGTGGCCATCCATGGGGACCGATATTGAAGTATATGTAAAATCATGTCCTATATGTAGGGTGAATAAAATGAAAATCAGGAAACCAACGGGATTGCTACAAAAGGTATCGGAGACAACAAAACCATGGCAAGACATTGGAATTTATTTTATAGTTGAACTACCTGATAACCATGGATACAATGTCATATAGACAGTAATTGACTTGTTCTCCAAAGAGGCTCATTTTATTCCTTGTAAAGGATTACCATCAGCCAGAATGTTAGCAACTCTATTTGTGAAGCACATTTATTGACTACATGGAGTTCCTCATCGAATCATATCAGATAGAGGAGTACAGTTCACTGCCAAATTCTGGTGCGAGTTTATACATCTAATTGGATCTGATCAAGGGCTAAGTATGGCTTACCACCCATCTACAAAGGGAGCAGCTGAAAGAACTAATGCAGCCATTGAACAGTATTTAAGATGTTATACCACATACCAACAAAGCGATTGGGTAGACCTGTTACCTTATGCAGAAGTAGCATATAACAACACGGTGCACAGCAGTATTGGGTACTCACCATTCCACATCATACATGGAACCGACTTTGTCCCAATAACTGAATGGCCACACGAAATCGAAGAATCTACTACTTTTAGCACATGGATGAATAATATACAGAATAAATGGAAAGCAGTACAAACAGCATTAATAAAAGCACAAGAAGCATATAAGAAGCAAGCAGATAAAAAGAGGTCCCAGCCCGTTCCTTTCGAAGCTGGAGACTGGGTGTATCTGTCAACTAAGTTAATAAACTTAGGGTTAGCTAGTAAGAAACTAGGCCCAAAATACATTGGTCTTTTTCAAGTAGTTCGAGTAATAAATCCTATAACCATTGGTCTTAAACTACCCTCTCGTTTTCAACAAATCCACCCCATTTTTCATATTAATTTATTGAAACATGCTGACTTGATGAGATTGGAACCTAGACTAACAACCCTGGGACCAATACAGGACGATCATTATAAAATCGATGAGATTCTCAACTCTAGATGGAGACATGGAGTATTACAATATCTAGTTCGTTGGAAGGGGTATCCTATGACCGATGCTGCATGGGTACCACATACCGATGTGTCTGCTCCTCGATTGAGAAGACTCTTTCACCAGACACATCCCACAAAGGCGGGTGGGAGAGACAAATAATAATAATGCTCTGTAACTAACCCTGTGATCTATGTTTCAGGTGGAGCCATGGTAGAGGGGGGCCACCTGTCGGGCTTCAATGTTCCAGTTGTCATCCAGGAAGTCCAACACAAAACTGCCACAGGAGAACTGCAGCAGACGCCTCAGAGCTGTAGCGGCGGACAGCTTGAACGTTCTAACTTATCTAACCGATCAATTAACATTTATTAATTACCAACATTTATTAAGTAACTGTCTACCTATAACATTAATTACCTATCACATTAATTACCTATTGTAATTGTTTAGTGTACTATTGTCATTGACCATGCCAGCCAGAAACTCCAGAAACTCCAAATCCTCCACTACTAAACAACAACAACAACAAAAATATCTCTACCAATGACCTCCCAGACTCCTGTACATGCTTCAGATGTCTTAAAACCATCAATGAAAGCGAAAATAACATCAAATGCTACCTATGTGACAATCAAGCCCACCTTGCCTGCTTAAACTTAAACAAAGACCTAGCTGATCTCCTAAAAGCATCAGGTACTTTCTCTTGTCTATGTCCATCATGTTTTCCTAAGCTAAACAAACCAAGTACCCTGCCTGACAGTGTTGATAGCATAGAATCACTCATGCACTCAATAGAAAAATGCTTAGCAACATGTTTTGAAACAATTATACAAGAAAGCCTAATTTATCTTGAAAAAAAAACTGATAAGCAACTACCTATCAGCTCAAAATCAAAATCAAATCCCAACCCAACAACCACTACCACAACTACTACCTCAACTACAATCACAACCACAACCAAAAATAAACACCAAACCACAACCACAAATAATTACTATCCCATCAAATAATTCCACAAATGATATCTCCTTACTCATCAGAGACACCATTGAATGTGATTAGAAATGTCCAAATGCCATCTTATTTGGTCTTGAAGACACCAACGAATCAGATGACATTGCCAAAGTTTGTAATATCATAAGCAACTCAAATACAACAAACATCTCTCCTGAAGATATCATTGAAGTAACCAGAGATAGCCCTGAGTCCAAATACAATGATGGCTCGGTGGCCCCAAAATTTTGTAGAGTTGTTTGCAAAAATGAGTCCAGCAAGCGCATATTCATTCATACAATAAACGCCATTGCAAAAACCAATCCCAACCACAAAAAACTTCACTCAAGACCAGATTATCCATACTGCAAAGAATCTGCTCCCATGAACTCCGCAAGGACAATGCTCTGCTAGACAATGGAGAGAAGGATCTCTACATTGACTACTGCGCTGATTGTATCAAAAGTCACACAACCCACACTCCACATCCAACTCTACCTCATCCAACCCACCATCACTCAAAACTAGGCATGCATGCCCCTAACTACCTCAATTCCCAACTACAACTGGCCTTAGATGGAAGCTACTCAATGCAAGAAGCGTTGTGAATAAAATACCTGAATTTCTTCTCTTACTAAATATGGCTAAATTTGACATTATATTTGCCTGTGAAACATGGCTCAACACATCTCTCCCTGACTCCATTACCACACTAAGAGACTATCATGTTTACTGATCAGATCGTGAAATCCATAGAGGAGGTGGTGTTGCTATCTTCTATAAAAAGTCCTTTCATCTAAAGAACATCCAAGTTACCCAAGAGCTTACTCTTCCTGAGACCATCATCTGTGAACTGTCCTTAAATATCACATTTCGATTCTTACTACGTTACAGAGCCCCTGATTATGACATTGAACATGTAAACAAGCTAAATTCACTACTAACATGGGCAACATGGGCCACACACTTTTATCTTTCTTGGTGACTTCAATCTACCTCACATTAACTGGACCCTAAACGAATGGAGAGCTGAACCCATACATGCAACTTTCTACAATGCTGTAACAAACCTGGGACTGGAACAACTAGTAACCAACGATACTAGACTTAACAACTGCCTCGCTCTCATCTTCTGCAATAGTTTGAATTCAATTTATGGAATACAAATTAAAGAACCCTTTTCCAACAGTGACCACAGCATGATTGACTTTTGTCTCAACATACGACCACACAAAAATCAACACAATGATGTGATCCCCAATTATAACTTCAAAAAAGGCAACTATGATCTTATAGACAACAATCTCTCATCCCTTGATTGGCAATTTCTATTCACTGGATGCAGTACTGTTCAAGACCATTGCAACATATTTTTACTTGAAGCCAAAAGAGTCATCAAACTATATGTACCAATAAAAACTCCAAAAACCAGAAGAAAAAAAAAACAGATTACCCATAACAATAAGGAAGCTTCAATCCAAAAAGAGATCACTTTGGCGGAAAAACAAATCTGGTCACGTTGCCAACTTCAAAAGCCGATACAAAAATTTATGCCACCAGATAAAGACTGAATGCACAAATTATCACATTAAACAAGAGGAAAACCTTCTATGCACCAATTCCACCCGCGCTTTCTACAATTTTTTAAACAACAAACTAAAAAGCTCAAGTTCCATCCCACCCCTGAAAGGACCTAATGGTAAAGACTGCAATGATGACACTATAAAAGCCAACCTCTTTAACACATTCTTTGGCTCAGTATTTGTAAACAGCAATGGATCATGCCCAGTATTTCCTAGTCGAACCACAGACAACTACAATGATCTAATACATATCGATTTTACAGTAGAGAATGTTGAAAAAGCACTACGCAATCTAAAACCATCTCTATCTATTGGACCAGATGGAATATGTGCCTACTTCTTAAAAAAGCTATCCACTGCCATAGCTGAACCTCTAAGCATAATATTCGAAAAATCTTTCAGGACCAGCTCCTTGCCAAAACTATGGTCACAAGCCACGGTCATCCCCATCTTCAAAAAGGGAGACCCCAGCCTATTTGAAAATTACAGACCAATCTCTTTATGCTGCATCACCTGTAAAGTCATGGAATCAATTATTAACCAATCCATTATCCTCCACTTAGAGACAAACAACCTACTCTGTAATAAACAATTTGGTTTCAGAAAAAAACTATCCTGCAATCTGCAACTCTTACACTGCAAAAATATATGGACTACACAACTCAATCAGAGCAAAGCAATAGACACAATCTACATAGACTTCTGTAAAGCCTTTGATTCAATGGTACATGACAAACTACTCCTAAAACTAAAATCTTATGGTATCTCTGGATACCTGCATAACTGGATAGAAGCATTCCTGTCAAACAGATAACAAATGGTCAAAATTGGGAGTGCCTTATCAAATTCTGTACCTGTCAACAGTGGTGTCCCCAAGGCAGTGGTCTAGGACCAAGTCTCTTCATACTCTACATAAATGACCTCTGTGATCATATTAAGGGCAACTGCATTCTCTTTGCTGACGATATAAAGCTATTCAACACCACAGACAATACTGCTACCCTTCAAAAAGACCTTGACTATGTATCAGAATGGTCAAACAAATGGCAACTTCAAATCTCAAAAAATAAATGCTCTGTCTTACATATTGGCAAAAAAAATCAGAAAATAAAATACAGGCTGAATAGTCAAGACCTTGTTGATGATCCAAACTCTGTCAAGGATCTTGGAGTGCTCATCTCTAATGATCTAAGTGCTAGAGCCCACTGCAACTACATAGCCAAAAAGGCATTAAGAGTTGTTAACCTAATCTTATGTAGCTTTTTCTCTGGTAATATTACACTAATAACTAGAGCATACAAAACATTTGCTAGACCAATACTCGAATACAGCTCATCAGTCTGGAACCCACATTACCTATCTGATATTAACACAGTTAAGAAAGTCCAGAAATATTTCACAAGAAGAGTTCTCCACTCCTCTACTCGTTGCAGAATACCTTATGCCAGCAGACTTGAAATTCTAGACCTAGAAAACCTAGAACCATGCCACCTTTGGTCTGATCTAAGTATAGTATATAAAATCATACATTGCAATGTCCTACTTGTCAATGAATACTTCAGCTTCAACCATAACAACACAAGAGCACACAATAGATACAAACTCAAGGTTAACCTCGCCAAACTTGATTGCAGGAAATATGACTTCAGCAACAGAGTGGTCAATGTCTGGAATACTCTACCTGACTCTGTGGTTTCTTCCCCAAACCCCAAAAACTTTAACCTTAGACTTTCTACTATTGACCTCACCCCTTTCCTAAGAGGTCTGTAGGGGGCGTGCATAAGCGCACCAACATGCCTACCGTCCCTGTCCTATTGTTTCTTTTATTTTTCTTATATGTATCCATGTATTCATAACTATGTTTTTACTTATACCTATTATCTTGTAAGCAATTGACAAACCAAATAAAATAAATAAAGTATGGATTTGCGGCACCGGAGAACGTTTTGCTATCGGCTGCTGATGTGGTTTCCCAGCCAACCACCTTTGTTATTTTTGCTGCTTTGTTACTGTTGCCGTTTAAACCAGACTGGGAGGGGATTGCTGGCACAGCCTTCCAGGTGACTGAGGTTTGGCTCGGACTCCAAGGGGAGGGCCCGGGGAAGGATAGGGCTTCGGGCGCACGCGGGGGAAGCGTAGGGGAAGGAATAATCATGGGACACTTATTGCAGGGAGGAGGAGAGAGACTTTAATTGCCTGAACGGATGGTGGCTTGTTATAAGGATGGGATTAAAGACACAAAAAGCACTGAGAGGCAGCTGCTCTCAGTGTTGGCTTTAACCCGAATCACTGTTTGTTGCCTATCTGGAAGGAACATGCTATAATAAACAAGTTTACTGCTTCTGAGTTATGTGAGTAGTGTTGTTTGTCAGACAAGAGTTCCAATCACTTCAAGTGAGGCTAACAGAGCTGCAAATGAAAAGAAGCCATGCCCACCCAGCCATGCCCACCTAGCCACGCCCACAGAATCAGTTGTTTAAAAATTTTAATCCCACCCCTGGTTTGGTGTAGTGGTTAGATGGACTTTAAAGAAGTGGATAGAAAGATTCTTTTGAATTTGGGGATTGAGAAAGATTCTAAAATGGATAATTAAGAAAACAAACAAATGGATCATTGAAGAAAATGTGCTAACCCAGAATTGTCCTTTGAGGCAGAAAAGAAAAGGATCAAAATATCAAATATCAAAATATCCTACTTTGGACACATGATGCAAAGATCTAGCTCTCTGGAGAAGTCTATAATGCTGGGAATAGTGGAAGGAAAGAGGAAGAGGATGATCAACATCTGGCCAACTGCATTGTAAGATCTGAAGGATCAGTTTGGGAACAGATAGCGACAGAGAAAATCTATCTATATGGCCAACAAGTCTCAACATTGATTTGATGGCAAATTATTATTATTATTATGTTATACTGCAAAATTATAACCTCTGTGACATTTCTAAATCCTTTGTTCATTCATTTGTATTTTATTTTTTATCCCCCTTTCTTATCTTCTTTTTATATTTGATGATATAGTTCTCATATGTCGTCATTTTGGCATCATGACAGTTGTAATGAATGCCTCTAGACCAAGGCTGTTAAATTTGCAGCCCACAGGCTGGATGCGTCACATGCTGCCCAGACCTATACCCAGTTTAGTGCAGGGGGAAAAAGTTGTGATACATCATGTGACATCGCTGTGACGACACAAGTTTGACACCCCTGTTCTAGACCTACTGCATAGCTCATTAGTAGAATAAGTGTATGAGCTCAAGCCAAATAGATAGAGAATGAAAGTATATGCACTTTGTTAATAAAATGTAGAGTTTAAAATGAGCCACTGCTGCAACCACTTGCTCAAATGAATTTGCATTACTTGAGTTAAAGTGCTTTTCACTCACATACAAACCAAACTGCTAATCCACACACCAGAGAAAGCCTTGAGGATTCTGTTCTCTGGATAGGCTTCTAAAAGAAAGTATGGCTCTTTCTTATTTTGCAGAATTCTTAGATGTTGATTTCTGCCACATGTCTGACATGACTCACACCCATTACCAGCTTTGGTTGTAGGTGAAGACATCAAATTACAGACCATTCAACACAACGTTGACAAAAGTGCAGTGCATTTTTTAAGATAAATACAATGCTTTCAGGCTGTCATTGACCTCTCAAAGAATGTGACTAGAATGATAGCTTATGTAATGTTTCAACAGACATGTTTATTCTAAAGCAGGTGATTTAACTTTTCATTTTATTTACTCAAGGTTATATATTCATGCATGATCCTCCATTTTTATTAGCTTCTGTGTGCACTGCATATAAATATTTGTTGGTTTTCAAACATATTTGCCAAATGCCGCATGTACACTTAGGAAAAAAGTTTGGTAAGGAATACATTCTTGCTAGTATTTCCATGCAAAATATTCTTAAGTTTGCCCTTACTCAGAGCTAAAAGTCTATTGTAGAATATTTTCCTATGATTCTAACATTCAGATCTTACTGTTTTAGACTAGTGCATAACCATAGGAAAGCTAGTCAATACTTTCCCAAAATATTCTCAAATATGATATCTGCATGCTCTGATCATACAACATCTCATTTCTGCATGTAACTCTGCATTGTGATAACCGAAATGATAATAATAGCTTAATAATAAATAATAAAAGGAAAGGAAAAGGAAAGGAAACAAAGAAAAGAGAGGAGAGAGGAGAGGAGGAGACCTCTAATTTCTGAAAAAAGAACTTTTTCCTCATCTTGGTCATCATCCTTGACCATCACTGCAGGATAAGGGAGAATATTATTCCAGCACATTTTTCCTGTTTGTTTGATCATTGTTCAGTTGGTCAAAGCTCTGATGAATGGTAGGCAGTAGTGTCCTGGAGCCAGCATAAACTGACTTATAAGGGCCAATTGTTAAATTTTCCAGAATTTTGCAAGCCATTTGACAGCAGAGCTCAGCCACAATGCCTATCATGCCAATCAGCTGTTTGGCAGCTCCTGGCTTAGCAATGACAAAGGAGATGGCAGAGCTGGTTATTATACATTTTATTAGCGTATCTTGCAAATAGAGTTCATTATTTATGGGCCTTTCCAGTAACAACAATGGGCAACTCGGTTACAAGTTGTAAATTGCAATTTGAAATGTTAGAAGGGTAAAAAGCATGAATTTAATAAGTAAAAGAAAACATAACTTGTGTGACAAAAAATAAAAGAGAAATCTGTAAGAAATTGGAATGAAGTTGGTCTTATCTTGTGGAATGGAAGGTATAAATACATGTAGGGATGTAGAGTTAAGATATACTGAAAGAGCTAAATCTTTCTCAGAACACATGAAATGGTATAATCTAGTACAGGTGTCTCCTATCTTGGCAACTCTAAGACAAGTAGACTTCAACTCCCGGAGTTCCTTAGCTAGCATGGGAAATTATGGGATTTGAAGTCCATGCACCTTAAAGTTGTCAAGATTGAGAACCCACTTAGAATGTTGCAGGTGTAAATAAGAGCAGGAATTCCTACATTAGTGGATGGTGACAATGTAAGGATGGATTTGGGAGAAATTGAGCAATTCTCTAAAGACTTTGATTTGGGTGTGTGGAGTTGTTATACAAAGTTATACAAGTACATCAATGGTGAAAAACTAAAGCAAGTAGATAAATGGAATAGAATAACAGTTGGAAAGGATCTTGGCGGTCTTCTAGTCCAACCCCCTGCCTAAGGCAGGAAACCCTACACTACTTCAGACTGGTTATCCAACATCTTTTGCAAGTTGTTCCACTGATTAATTGTTCTGTCAAGAAATTTCTTCTTAGTTCTAAGTTGCTTCTCTCCTTGATTAGTTTCAGCTCATTGCTTCTTGTCCTGCCCTTATATACTTTAGAGAATAGCTTGAATCCCTCTTCTTTGTGGCAATCCCTGAGATATTGGAACACTGCTATTATGTCTCCCCTAGTCCTTCTTTTCATTAGACTAGACATACCCAGTTCCTGCAACTGTTCTTCATATGTTTTAGCTTCCAGTCCCCTAATCATCTTTGTTGCTCTTCTCTGTACTCTTTCTAGAGTCTCAACATCTTTTTTACATCGTGAATTTGGTGCCATCTTGGTAGCATAGCATAAACATTCATACATTCCCCAAAATTACAAGTAAAAAATGAGCATTTAAAAATTACTTCATCAACTCTCTTGTGTAAATGTGTGGCTGAAGTTTATTTTTATCTTATTGTTCTGTGGTAGACCTGAGAGAAGCAATGGTCTCCCTTCTTTGTGCATTTCTTCTTTAAAATAAATAAATCTATCAAATCTTCTCTCTCAGGATGAAGAGGGGGAAATGCAAGCATTAATCATTTCTTTCAGTGGTTTTTTTTTCCTGGTTACCTGTTTCTGTCAAATTATAAGACCTCACCTTCAGGTGTTCCACATTTATAGCCAGGAGGTCCACTTGAGCAAGTTCAAAGTACGCTGGCCAAGTGTTTCCTATTCATCATGCTTTGACATGAAATCTCCTGATAGTATCTGCTCATTTGTCTGTGGGCTTTGAAGACGTTATGAGTCTGAAAGGCAGAGGGAAAAAGGTTAATTGGTTTTGCTGACCATCTGTTTGTCTTGGGAATGAATGCCGAGCTTAATATGTAAGAAGTGGCATCTGCAAGAATTAAGTAAAACATTTCCACAGAGTTTAACTTATGGAGCGTGTGCTCAGAGGAAGAGTTGTGTAACAGGAAAAAAAATCATTTTTACTTAGTTTTAAAGGTTTTGACCCTAGGGAGAGATAGCCAGTAAGACTTTTTCCTAGGAGAATCAAGAAGAAATGCAAACTTTTCCAGTCAATTAAAAAAAATACTTTATGCCTATCATTTTATACTTCTTTTAATGAGAAAGAGGGCATCACCCAACTCTACAACTAATAGCAACATCCAGGAATTGAAGCACTCAATCTCCATGAAAAAAAGCTTTTTCTGTATAAAGCAACTACAGCATTCTTTGCCTTCATTGTTGCAAATCATTTTCACAATACTAGGAAGTTTCAAAACCAGTTTGCAGTTTGTTACATTAGGGGAAAAGTCCACTTCATATAACGTCTGGGGGTAGGAGGGCATACAAGATGTGTGAAATATTTAATATATTCAAGGAGTGCTATCTGTGTCTACCTAATTATGGAAGAGGAACAGGGAGGATTGAATGGTACCTATTCCCAAACAATAATATGATTGTCTCAGGGAAGGCCATATAAGTTTACAATTATGTACCTGCAGAACAGCAATTGGCAATATTGTCTGTGTGTCAAATTAGCTTCACACAGATATCTGTACCTTGCAGATATAACAATACAGAAAATCCATTTTCTCTCAAGAACTTGCAACCATGCGAAGTTTAAAAGGTTACAGCTTTGAGCCCAGGATGTCCATAAAAGGACAGGATGAAACTTCATGGTGTCTAGAAAGAGACACCATTTCAACTATTGCACCACTGACCTTTTTTAAGTGTCAGCAATAGGTCAACACTCCAGTCAGGCTAGAACATCTTCAGAGGTTTTCTCAGTGATTGTGCTTAATGGTAATTAACATATAAGAAGAAAACAACAAAGTTGACAGTTGTTATATAGTTCACAATTATTAGTTGTTTATACACTTTCAGTTAAAGAACAAAAATTCAGACAAACCCTCTTAACCTCTCCTTTAAAATCCAGAAATGCTATTTTTTTGTTATATTGTCAAAGATGAATTGTGAGGACCTGAAAACAAATCTAATAATAGTAATTCTACATTCTAGCAAAAACATATATTAATAATATATAAATTTTAAAATCCTAACATATAATCCTAAAATTACACAGTGGTAGTATTAAAAGGGAATCCATCTTCATAAGCAAAATTACAAACTTTGGTACAAGAATACAGCTTAAATAAAATTGTTAGTACTGCAAACACAGCTGTCAAGTATTGTCATACATCAGTGTTTGAGGAACAATGAAATCCAAATTCATCAACTGCCAAGTATCTTAATATTAAACATTCAGGTATTCAAAAATATAATGTAAATGTGAAATATCAACAAACTGAAAGTAATTTGTTAAGATTATTAATAAGTAAAATTTATTATTTTACCTGCTCTACTTTATAGAAAGTTAATATATTAATATTGACACCTTATTGCTTTGTTTCAGGAAAAAGATCAGCTGTTAATTTGCTAAGTGCCAGTACTTTATTACTCTTTTTTGGTACCTTCAAGTCAGTTTTATCTCCAGCAGACTAGTCTCTGCAGCAAGAGTTTCAAAAGTGGTTTGCTATTGCTCCTTCCTAGGAAGGAGAATGATTGAATGAAGAGAATGACTGGGCCAAAGTCATCCAGTTGGCCTCATGCCTAAGGTGGCACTAGCACTCATGGTCTCTAACCTGGTACCTTGATCACTTCACCAAACAGGGTCTCACCCAGATGTGATATTCAGCAGATTCTGACCAGTTCTGGAGAACCGGTAGCAGAAATTTTGAGTAGTTCGGAGAACCGGCAAATATCACCTCTGACTGGTCCCGCCCCATCTATTCTCTGCCTCCCGAGTCCCAGCTGATCGGCTGAGTCTTCTTTTGTTGCCCTACACAGGAGAATGGATCTGGAAAGCAGGTTAGTGGAGTGGGGAGGAAATGGGATTTTGCAATAACCTTCCCCCAGGAGTGGGGAGGGAATGGAGATTTTGCAGTATCCTTCCCCTGCTACACCCACAAAGCCATGCCCACAAAGCCATGCCACGCCCACAGAACCGGTAGTAAATAATTTGAATCCCACCACTGGTCTCACCTGTTTACTGCTCATACAGTCATTTCACTGAGTATGTTGGTATCATAATCAAACCACTGCTTGGTAAATATAGATGACCATCAAGATGAAAGTACCACCAGTCTGCCTTCCATGACCCCAAGTCTGCATCATTCAAAGTAGAAAATATAGGTCCCTTGAGGAGTATTGGCAGTTCTTATTATTGTTTGCATTATATTTCTAATGTATTACCAGTTCCTACAGGGAAAGTACAATCACTCAGTGGTTAACTCACCAGGTGAGTTTGTCACCTGGAAAAGCCGGCAGCTCAGGTTCAAGACCCAGGTGCCATGTGATGGGTGAGCTTCCATCCTTACTCCAGCTGCTGCCAACTTAGCACTTCAAAAGCATGTTAATGTGAGATAGGTACCACTTTGATGGGAAGGTAACAGTGATCTGTGATGTCATTCAGGCAACATGACCATGGAAATGTGTTCAGAAAATGCTGGCTCAATGTTCTTGAAACAGAGATGAGCACTGCCCCTTATAGTTGACAGTGACTAGCGGAGTAAATCCACAGGGACTCCTACCTTACCAACAAGTCTTAGAAAAAGTTTTTATTACTTTCATGATTAACCACACTTTACCATTTAATTTACTATGGATAATAGCATGTAGCCATGGTAGATGAATTGTCTCCACTATATATTTCACTGCTCCTGAAAAACTAAACAGCTGTTCATGAATTTCATATTACATATGATAAAAGAGTTTTTGAAAAAAAATCATTTTTGAGCCCTGTTCAGTTAATTGAATTGCTAGCCATACTTGTAAACATGTTAATGTACATGACATTGTAGGCAGGTCTATTGAAAATGGCTGTCAGGTTAAATCCTGGCTCAGTGAAAAAAGGAAAGGAAAGAATATAATCAGATTTGAAAAGATTTTCCTAGAGACTTGACAAACATAAAGAATTATTGGAAATATCAACTATCTGTAAATGCAGAACTCATGTTGCAAATTAATGTGATTAATTTTCAGATAAAAGTATATTTTGATTAAAGAGATAGCTGCACCACTCATTTGAAAATCACTAGGTTTTTCACCCCCTGAATTATTCTTAGTCACATTCTAATCAAATTCTGTGATTCAATGTGAAATACATATTGAACATATTTTGAACCTCTACACATTATTTTCATAATTGTAGACTTCTGAAGTTCCAGACATTTTGCACTTAGTTTTTAACTGCAATATAAATAAATATTATTACTCAAATCTCTTCCGATTTAACCGTATTTGTGTGTAGACAAACATCTGAATAGTGGTGTTTTTTGGTGAGGTTTTTTGTTGTTGTTGTTAAATTCTAGAACATTTAAATTTAGCAAAGATGTGGATCAAAAGCTGTCAACTATTTTACTCCTCAACTTAGTCATTTATTTAGGGACTGTTCCAAGTTACAATGGCACTGAAAAAGGGGACTTACCACCAGTCCTTGCACTTACGACCATTGTGGCATCCCTTTGGTCACATGATCAAAATCTTGTATTTATGATGGTTGCAGCATCTCAGAGTCTGTAATCACCATTTGTGACTTTCCCAGCCAATTTCTGACAAGCAAAGTCAATGGAGGAAGTCAGATTTGCATAATGACCACACAATCATTTAACAACAGCAATAATTTCATTTTATAGCCATGGCAAAACTGGTTGTACAATCAGGCATGACTCACTTAACATTGGCTTAGCAGTGGACATTCTGGTACCTGGTTGTAGTCATAAGTCAAGGAACTACTTGTATGTACTTTCCCATTCGTATGCATACAGCATATTTTCATTTCATGGTGCTAATGAACCTTTTGTTAAGATTGCTTCTTAACAGATTATTGGGAGGAAAGTGAAAGAAAAAATAGTAATAATCTACCAACCACCATCATAAAACTTCCTTGGCAAAAAACTGTGAAAAACTACTGATTTGTAACTAGTTCAGGGAAAAGAAGAACCCTTATTTCTCCTTCTAACTAATCTTGCTTGAGATCACTTGCCCCTGATGCAATTAATAAAGGGAAAATGGCAATCTTCTCTCCATAAGCTAGTTGACTTAATGATGTAATGGCCAGTGAGAAAAATAGGGCAAAATTCCCCTACGGGCCATAATTTTTTGTGGACAAGGACAGTGCACATCTCCTGGCTTTCATGTTTCCTAATCCACTGCAGTACTCACACACTAAAGTGTGACAAAATACTTCACAGGATAGAGCTGTGAAAAGGTTGGTTTCTTTGAAGGCAGAAATTTTTTACAGACCCAAGCAAGGGGTACCATTTTCTATTATAGTTACAGCACATACATACATTCAGGAAGTGCTGTTGTGTTTTTACGTGACATGGTGACAGGAACTATATGTACTTACAATATCTTTAGCTTCACAATATTTTAACTGAGTACACCAATTTATTTCATGTTTCGTCATGGTGCTAATGAAGCATTCACAAAGAACCACATCACAAAATCTCAGATGCTGTACTGTTGCCATGAATGGCATATTGCACATGAGACTTCTCAAGAGCTTCAGGTGGGTGATCTTCAACAAGTACCCTTTCCTATTGTTTTTTTTAACAAAGTTATAATTTTAGCTTCCTGAATTGACCAATACAGAGCCAGACAGTAACACTTCGGTTTGGTGTATTTGTGAATCTTTAGTCTTCTCTGATTATCCAGAAGACATTTTCAAACCAATTTTAGATTGGGAAGAGCATACCAGGAGCCACCATCCAAAAGTTCAGCCAGTTAAAGAAACCAATGAGTTAGTCAGGGAAAAGCTTAACTCGTCTTGATTTGAAAGTATAATTAAAATGAATCCATCATATATAAAGTTCAATATAGCTAAAGTGGCTATTTTCCATAGATGTAATCACTTTTACCTTATGTTACCTAAAAATTGAAGTCGTAATTATTCCAGTATTTGAGAGGCTACCACAAAGAGGAGGGGAGTCAACTTATTTTCTAAAGCACCTAAGGGCAGGACAAGAAACAATGAATGGAAACTAAGGAGAGAAGCAACGTGGAACTAAGGAGAAGCTGCCTGACAATGAGGACAATTAATCAATGGAACAGCTTGCCTTCAGAAGTTGTAGGTGCTTCATCACTGGAGGCTTTTAAAAAGAGACTGGACAGCTGCTTGTCTGAAATGATATAGAGTCTCCTGCTTCAGAGGGGTGGGTGAACTAGAAGATCTTGAAGGTGCCTTCCAGCTCTATTCTGATTGATTAATTAGCAGTTAACTTTTCAAAGGATCTGAATCTGAAAACACACTTTATGGCAGGGATCTTCAAACTTGACAGCTTGAAAACTTGTGGACTTCAACCCCCCGAATTCCTCCTCTGGTCATGTTAGCTCAGGAATTCTGGGAGTTGAAGTCCACAAGTCGAACTTGCCAAGTTTGAAGACCCTTGCTTTAAGGATTAGAGAGGTAACATGCTGCCCCGAGTCTGTAAGTCATTCAGTCTGTTTATATTTTCAAAAATATAGCTGTACTTTTATTGTAAGCCCTTGTTGGGGGATTCCATTCAAAATTGTATTAATTCTGGGTAAACATTAAATACAAAGGCTTCGAATAAATGCTGGAAAATACCTGTGACTTATACAAGAATCTAGGTTTAGTGCTAAGTAGATAAAACTGTTGTAGTACTTTTTGAGGCATGTTTCCTGTGTCTTCAGAGCAGAATCCATTTTGTTTAGGAAGCTGGTTAAACTAAGAAAATAATTATTTATGTTTACTGGCCTCTATGCTAATTGAATCATCCAATGAATAATCAAGCATGGGGACTCTGAAATCTGCAAATGACAGCCTGATTACTAAATTACAACTCTCGGTCAAGATAAATTTTGTATAGGCAAATCCAGAGCTCTGGTTGAGCAAAGGCTTCCTTTGCCAAACAGCCGAGAAACACATTAACAGTAATTTCCAGGTATTAAAGTCAGATTTCTCACATCAATGTGTTTCAATAGTGCCAATTATGATTTAGAAGTCCTATAATATTTAGCACACATAACTATCTGTGTTTCCGCAATAATGGGCTAAAGTTGCTTAGCTTGCTATTTTGTAAGGCATGCTGCACAATGAGAAAAATCACCCATACATTCTTTTTGTTCTCTTGCTGTTAAGTTAAAATTCATCCACCACAACCAAGAATTTTAAACAATTGTTAAACAGGGATTGAAGAGATTTGCCTGACTTCTTTCAAGGCAGTTACAGAATTCAGCCAGGTAGCATCACTTGAATAACACTGTGAGTAGAAAGTAGCAAATAGGAAATACTTTTATCCAGCAACTTAGAAATGTGAAATTCTCTGCTGTTCCTTTTTCTCTTTGAGAATTACAATGGTCTCTTATATTTTGCTGACTTAAGATTCTGGCAATCAAATTACCCATCACAGTGGCTGAACTTTCTCTTCTGGTTGGTTGTCTCCTCTTGTTAATCCCTGTTCAGAGGCACACAAATTCTGCCATTTTGTGAGAAAAGATGTGCCGCTTGAACTCTTTTACATTTGATATATCTGAGTTAATCAAATCACTGCCAGCCTTTTCTGCTTCTTCTGAAAGTGTCTGCCTTTGCTATTCATCACAAAGTCCAGCTAATTTAGGCAATCATCCTGATCCGTGGTCTTGAACACCCAACTGTGACATATTTCAATAATTAGAGGCACCCTCATTCCATCAAAATTCTTTCCGTTCCAGAAATGAATTGTAGTGATTTTTGTGATGCCTCTCTTCCAACTTGTACTTCATGAAACAGCTGGATTCTTAACTATAAAAGCTTTATCATCTTTCAATGAAGATAAAATTACAAGCAGCATATTTCCTCTACTTTTACTGGATCAGTAAAAATAGGATCAGTATTACTCTTATGTTTACAAAATATCAATAACCCTTTAGGATCCCCTGTACTAGGATGATATTCTTTATCCTTTATTCTTGTTGCCTGTTCTTGCCCATTTCAAGTTTGTGATTTCTATGCACTATATTCTATTATAAAATGAAAATGATGGTTCATACTTTCATTCTGATCCTCATTCCTGACACTTTTTTCCTTCTATTATCTGCTCACTTTCTTTCTTTGGTTTTCTATTCATCAATTTACTTTCTCTACAGAAAATTAATGGAATTGGGTGGCTTATTTATTATAATGATTATGACTATACCTTTCTTTTGACCTTTTATTTTTTGTAAAACATTGCTCTAACTTCTTTTTCTGTCTTAATGTATTTGTATATTTTTGTCTTTGCTTATGCAAAATGTTACTTTCATCATGTCACATTCCCATATCTGCTTGGATCTACTCACATTTTGTAATTTTGTCAATCTAAAGTTTCTTCATCCCACCTTCATTCCTTTTCTCATTCAATTAGTTCAATTATTTTTCTTTGGAATGCTTGTTCTTCTAATATGTGACTTCCAAATCATAGTATTTAAAAAGCCCTTTATGTATATTTTCTCCCTTATTTGTTTAAGATTATGAGACTGTGGGAAGGCTTTTAGTCTCATTTTTCCTTCTGCCCAATGCTTGAAAAAATTGTGAGGTACTAGGTGCCATTATAATTGTTCATTTTAATCGCTTTAAAATTAAACAGTAAAAAAGAGATCTTTGTGAAAGTGATTACACAAGACAGATGTTTGTATGCTTATACACAACTTCCAAAGCGATGTTAAGTATTCATTTGAATAAATAAGTAAGATGCAAATTGGTTAACTAAGAATGCCGTATGCTTTTCAATTTTGCTATAGTGTGGAAGAAGAGCTCTTCTACTGAATAAACTGACAGTGATATCAAGCAACATTCATTCCTCTCCCTTCATACTCCAAGGCTTTAAGATTTTTTAACTCTACCAGCTCAGTTCTGTCCTAAGGCAAACTGAAGAAAATAGTCATGAAGTACTGAAAGTTTGGGAATTAAGGCAGGAGAGTGAAGAATATAGTTGTGCTTCATCTTTTTGGGCCAGAGGGCAGCAGAGATCCTGGGAGGGCACCAGACAGAGAGAACTTCCATGTTGTGGAAAGAGAAGGAGGCAGAGATAATTGACCAGAGATGGCAAGAATTTTGGTGGCATGTTGTACAAAGTATACTTGGTAGGTGTTCGTCTGAAAACATACTCAGTATTTAAGGAACACAAACGACCTGTTTCTGAGATTTAAAAGATTTGTTTGGCTGCCTTCTTAGAAAAACAATTCTGGGTGGCTCACAACAACAATAAAAGCAAGAAACAATAAAAAACACAAAACACAAGATTGATACCTCAGCTTACATTCCTTACAAATATTACATTAATTACAAATTACAAATATTATATTTACATATTAAATTACAAATATTACAAATATTACATTCCTTACATTCCTTACAAATACAATCATGGGCTCCCATCTCACCATTTCCCAGAACTTGGATGAAGAGCCAGCCAAGGCAAAAGGGTTGGGGACTATGAAGTCCAACAGTCAGGGGCCATTATGGAAAAAGCCCCATTTTCTAGATTCCACTAGGTCATTTAAGGGAAAGGGGCATGATGAAGTCCACCCATTTTATCCAAGTTCAGATAACAGTGGTCATTACTGACAGATTGCCACATCCTGGACCAGTGATACCTTCTGGGTGGTCTTCAAGGACAACTCCATGTGGAGAGCACATTATAATTGCCCAATTTAGGAGAAAGTCACTTGGAAGTGACTAAGCTTTGAATGACTATGAACAAGACTTCCATATCAGGAATGGGCAGAGTAAATCTATGCAACAGTTCCTCTGGCCATAACTGCCATCTGTTTCTTGAGCTGCAAGTCCAGGAAGATTCCCAGATTACATACTGACTCTACCTAGAGAAGTGCAATCCTGTTGATGCATCACAGAAACCAAAACCATTCCTTCCTAGGGATGAGTCAGAGCAGATTCCTTTCCATCCAGATTCACCCAGCCTCCAGCCTCCTTTAGCACCTTAGCATCATCACCTGATCAGCTACAGTGGAGTTGTATAATTTGATATCATCAGCATATTGATGGTACCACAACCCTGTCCTATCCAATGACTCCAATCTTCCATAAAACCCCTTATTGAAATAATATTGGCACTGTATATTTTTGTTTTGCTAGTCCAGTTAGGTTACTTTTTCTAAGAGGACATCTTACCTTAAAATCACATTCCCTCTCTCAAGCCAAGCATTAGCACGTGGTATTTTCAAGCAGCTGCTATGGTAGCATCCTGTCCAGGTCTATCATCACCTGCCCCAACCCTATCATTGCTAAGGAATGGAATTATATTGCTTCCATCTCATTCATAAACTCAAAGTACTTATTGTTGTATGAAGAATATAAACCTAACAGTACTGATATACATATTTTTCAAGTTACAATAAATTATACACAATGGGAACAATCACTAAACTGTTTTCAGTACATGTTCTGATGCTTCTTTTAAGATTTTTTTTTCTCTTGCAAAGGCTGAAAAACACTGATTGTGTTATAGTATTTCCATGGTGACCATGACAACATTGATTTCTACCCTTATATGCTTGGGAGTAGGGGGATTATGACCCACATCTCCTTTATGATTACCTCTTGGCAGATTCTACATCCTGATGAACTGTGGCTTCATCTGGAGGATCCGGTTGCTGTATAGACTTCTTAAAAGTCTCTCAAAAGCCATGAATTAAATTAAAAAAAAAATTTCTCTCTTTAGTCTACAAATGGACTAAATCCCAATCCCTTCCTAATGACATTGTTGTGGGTTGTTGTTTTCTGGTGGTGGTTTTGAATTATAAACACAAATATCTTTTCAAATCCCCATTAAAGGTTTATCTGACTGTTTTGCACCTGTGTTCTGATGTTATAATTAAGTGGTCATATCTGTCTCCACAATTTATTTCTGCTTCCCCTGAATATGCTTCCCTATTGGAGTCACTAAATTATCCTTACACAGTAACTGCTCATTATTTCAAATCTATGGTCTTCTGCTTTGCATTTCTCCACCCTGACAATATGCATTCCTGGGAGCCATAACTTCTGCTCATAGGACTATGAGCTTGTCCTTGGAAGTTGTGGGAGCACCATCACTTGAGACCTTCAAGAAGAGGTTGGATTGCCATTTGTCAGAAATGGTGTAGGGTCTCCTGCTTGGGCGGGGAGTTGGACTAGATGACCTATAAGGTCCCTTCCAACTCTGATTATCTGTTATCTGTTATCTGACTAGTGAATTTTGCAGCTTTGCAGATAGATCATCCTTACCTTATCTGACCTATGGACAAAGTTGTCATCTATCCTGATTTTACATTTCTATCTAAGGTCATTGTTGCTTTTTCCAAGGTTTCTGCCCAATGAAACTAACCCCTAGCATTCTCTCAACATTCATCTTCTATAAGACTTGTGGACTCAAGCCACTTTGGCCAGCATCCTGCAATCCTTCCAATGTTTTGCTACTGGGTTTTATCTCATTCATCTCACTTAGTGGCTTGCAGACCTGAGTGAGGGTCCTCTCTTCAATCCTTGCAGATGCTTTAGGACATCAGTAAAGCTACATCACAGTCTATTGCTTGCATGTCTATGAAACAAAATGTCTCCTCTAGGTTAGAGAGTGAGCTCATAGATCATTCAGCAGATTGTGTAATTTCATCCATCTTATCTTAAGGCTGATCTATCTACCACTGTCAGATAAATTTACCTTGTGAGGAAGAACCACAAAGAATGACAAGTTGCTTACCTGTAATTGTGAGAGAGATCATCTTTGCGTTCGCACAACCTTCTACCATTCTCTCTCCAGACATTTTTTCTGCATCACAGGTAACATATTGTGATGAAGAAGTGAGACTTCTTGGTTGCTTATAGGCATGTGGAAAAGGGACACTTTCTCCTTTTCAGCTCAGCTAAAGAAATATTGAAAAACATGAATCTGTATGGCATTATGTCTATCAGTCCAAACATACAGATGATCACTTGAGCAGCTATAATTACAGTTAAACAATCTGTCATAATATGCTACACTGCTATTTTATGGTTTTACACTTTATTTTCATATCTTGATGAAATAATAATGTGAGAGTCCCTTTGGGGATGCTTATCCTAGAGCAAGCAAATGTTTTACAATATGTAAACAGATTCAGAAAGAAATGAAATGCTGAATTTTTCTATTTACCTTAAGTAAAATTGCCTGCCCAAGCTCCACCCCAAAACTCAATAGTTGCCAACTGATTGTCTTTGAAGGGTTACAAATAATTTAGGTAATTATAAAATAGCCAAAGGAAGGATTGCTTTAAGATATCAATGGAGTATTATGTCCATCTAAGATATTACTTATTGCTAAGAAATTACTATGTTACTATGTTATTGATCATGATATTGAACGTATAAACAAGCTAAATTCACTACTAACACGGGCAATATCCTGCCCACACACTTTTATCTTTCTTGGTGACTTCAATCTACCTCATATTAACTGGACCCTAAACGAATGTACAACTGAACCCATACATGCAACCTTTTACAATGCTGTAACAAACCTGGGAACTGCAATGATGACACATTAAAGCCAACATATCTAAACAGCAAACCATCTTTATGCAATCTAAAGATTATGCAATCTAAAACCATCTCTATCTATTGGACCGGGTGGAATATGTGCCTACTTCTTAAAAAATGCTTTCCACTGCCATAGCTGAACCTCTAAGCATAATCTTTGAAAAATCTTTCAGGACCAGCTCCATGCCAAAACTATGGTCACAAGCCACAGTGATCCCCATCTTCAGAAAGGGAGACCCCAGCCTAGTTGAAAATTACAGACCAATCTCCTTATGCTGCATCACCTGTAAAGTCATGGAATCAATTATTAACCAGTCCATTATCCTCCACTTAGAGACAAACAACCTACTCTCTAATAAACAATTTGGTTTCAGAAAAAACTATCCTGTAATCTGCAACTCTTACACTGCAAAAACATGAGGACTACAAAACTCGATCAGGACAAAGCAATAGACGCAATCTACATAGACTTCTGTTGAGCCTTTGATTCAGTGGTACATGACAAACTACTCCTAAAACTAAAGTCTTATGGTATCCCTGGACACCTGCATAACTGGATAGAAGCATTCCTGTCAAACAGACAACAAATGGTCAAAATTGGGAGTGTCCTATCAAATTCTGTACCTGTCAACAGTGGTGTCCCCCAAGGCAGTGTTCTAGGACCAAGTCTCTTCATACTCTACATAAATGACCTCTGTGATCATATTAAGAGCAACTGCATTCTCTTCGCTGACGATGTAAAGCTATTCAACACCATAGAGAATACTGCTACCCTTCAAAAAGACCTCGACTATGTATCAGAATGGTCAAACAAATGGCAACTTCAAATCTCAACAAATAAATGCTCTGTCTTACATATTGGCAAAAAAAATCAGAAAGTAAAATACAGGCTGAATGGTCAAGACCTTGTTGATGATCCAAACTCTGTCAAGGATCTTGGAGTACTCATCTCTAATGATCTAAGTGCTAGTGCTCACTGTAACTACATAGCCAAAAAGGCATTAACAGTTGTTAACCTAATCTTACGTAGCTTTTTCTCTGGTAATATTACACTATTAACTAGAGCATACAAAACATTTGCTAGACCAATACTCGAATACAGCTCATCAGTCTGGAACCCACATTATGTATCTGATATTAACACAATTGAGAAAGTCCAGAAATATTTCACAAGAAGAGTTCTCCACTCCTCTACTCGTTGCAGAATACCTTATGCCACCAGACTTGAAATTCTAGACCTAGAAAACCTAGAACTATGCCCCCTTCAGTCCAATCTAAGTATAGTATATAAAATCATACATTGCAATGTCCTACCTGTCAATGAATACTTCAGCTTCAACCATAACAATACAAGAGCAAACAATAGATACAAACTCAAGGTTAATCGCACCAAACTTGATTGCAGGAAATACGACTTCAGCAACAGAGTGGTCAATGTCTGGAATACTCTGCCTGACTCTGTGGTTTCTTCCCCAAACCCCAAAAACTTTAACCTTAGACTTTCTACTATTGACCTCACCCCTTTCCTAAGAAGTCTGTAGGGGGTGTGCATAAGCGCACCAACGTGCCTACCATCCCTGTCCTATTGTTTGTTTTATTTTTCTTATATGTATCCATGTATTCATAACTATGTTTTTACTTATACCTATTATCTTGTAAGCAATTGACAAACAAAATAAAATAAAAATAAAATAATCACCAAATACAACGTATAAATATGATACAAATATATTTCCCAAAATGTTAGTGTGTATAGAAACTTTCCATTTATTTGTTGGGAAAAAGGGAGGAGAAGGAGGGTATCAAATAGAGTAATAACATAAAATGCTAGCAGTGCGTATTCTTTCATATATTAATGTATTTAGTGTTGCTTGTCAAATTGTTTACATCAGAGTAGGAAAATGGGAAAAACATTCCATCTTTTTATGGTAATGTAAATCACAATATTTGGTGTGGAATGTTAGGTTGGAAATTTTCGCCATGCCAATGAATCATAGCCCTTCATTTTAATTTATTTCAAATCAAATTGAGATGATAAATGAGCTAGTAGGAATAATAAATGAGTTGTAAATAATGGTCTTCCTCTTCTTTTTCTTTTTTGCTACACTCTGTCTTTAATTTATGTTATTTATACATTTTGATTTTAATATGAAATTAAGGTCCATTCAGCCTAGCAGTCCTCCGTAATTGTTGCCTATTTATATTTGCACGCATTTGGGGCTCCCTTTATTTACCATTTCCATTTAAACTCAGAACGTATCTTTCTATTAGATATTTACTTAGGCCATTCAGGAAATTGATTTCTTTTGTTCCTTTCCACAATTCACCAAATAAACAAATTAATTAGATTGAATCTTTCTATCTCCATTCATGTTATTTCACATCAGATGTGTGAAACTCTCTGTGTATTATCAAACAATTTTAAATTCAATTCATTAAATAGTGGGTAGCTTTGGATCTAGAATAACTACTGTTCCGTTTTGATCCACTTTTATTAAATATTGATTAGCTGTTCATTTGACCAAAAAACAATATGAGTTTTTTTTATGAAGATTATATTTGATGAAGAAATTCTACCTGATGGGGAAGCAATGTTTGTTTTTTTCATCTCATGCTTCTGAAAATCAGATATGAGAATTATTTCCCTCTCTCTCACAAAAAATGGAATATCTGTTCAGTCCTTAAATCTGTTGCATTACAACTGTCAATATTTTTTCTGGTTGACTCAGTTTAAAAACAATCTGAAAAACTATCTGAAGTTGCATAGCACTGCATGATAAGACAGAAGTAGCAGGAAACTCATCATTCAGAAAACATTATTATAGTTGTAGTTGTAGTTTCTAAATTAAACATGAATAGAGAAGGAAGGAAGGAAGGAAGGAAGGAAGGAAGGAAGGAAGGAAGGAAGGAAGGAAGGAAGGAAGGAAGGAAGGAAGGAAGGAAGATTGGAGAATAGAAAATCTATATCTATATACCCTCATTTCAAATGAAGGTCTGCTTTTTTATGTTTCTGTACAATTCCTTCATTTTACCAAGTTTACCCTCATACACGCATACATAACTTGCTGAACTGTATGAATTTAAACCTTCAATTTTCCCAGCTTGACCTAGATAGGAGGATATTAAGGTTTTATGTCTAGAAATGAAAAGGCTTAACATTTTCAGAAACCTGGTAAGTTGCCTGAACTGACAAAGAAAACATCAAGGTTTTAGATGAACATTTGCTGAAGCTGTCTTTCTGATTCTTAAAGGCTACTGTTGAGGTAATTCCCCGTTAGGAGAATGAGAGCACACAGGAAGACGTAGTGAGAGTGGTAAAGAATAACATACACACAGCACACAGCTACACTGAATAGTAAAATGTAGGTTTTTACTTCCAGTAAATGGTTAAGCAAACTCCAACAAGCAGTCCAAGTCATTCATGGTTAAAGCAGTCAGTTTTCAGTCCAATAACAAAGTCCGGTATCATAAACAGTTTAATAACAGACTTACATCAAATCCAAGAATAACAATGATCAGTAAACAGTCAATGCAGGAACTGCAACACTCTCCAGAAAAGGACAGAACAACCCAGGTTTCTAGCTCCATCTTATGGCCATTTGAGGAACCACACCCAATTACCATTTTAGCATTCCCTTAAAGAGACAGTATTAAAATGTCTATCCTGGTTTATATATTGTCCAACCCAATTGTTAGGTGACTTACATTCCTAAGAGCTACCAATAAATTTGCAGATGTTTCAGCCTGTTTTTGAGCAGAGACTCATTCTCCTCAGTGGGGGTGTGGGTGGGTGTCAGGACTTGTCTATGGAACTGAGGCGAGAAAGGCAAGGAGAGGCATTCTTAAACGGTGATATAAAATAACACTGAAATGAGGCAAATGCATTTTAGATGTAAAACATTTTCACATGGTTTGCTGTGTGCTGCATCACAGCGGTTTAACCAGCTTCAGCCAGGTGCTATATTTGTGCTCCTGCATGCTCTGAGGATGTTATTTTGAATCAAATCCAACCTGCTACCCAGCCTTATTTTATTTTAAACACAGGCAGTGCAATGAGTACTGTAGCATGCACAGTCACCCTATTAGTAACATTATTTTTATCTGTTATTTATCATTGTGGAACTACTGTGTGGCACTAGCAAATTGAGGGGGAAACTGCCTGTGGAGAAGACGGAGAAAGGATAAGCTGCATTGTTGAATATCTCTGCGCCAAATGAATCCTTACTCCAAAAGGGAAACGAAAAGTCAAACAAACACCATTTCTAGGCAACAGTATGATCTGGAGCAACTGTATCCTGGTTATAAAGCTGCTATGAAGAAATTGATTATTTTATTGTTATCATTGTTTTCTTTTTATAGGAAAAGCAACAAGACTGCCTTCTTGATAATGATGAAGGCAAGAGAAGGCATTTAGATTTTCAGGGAGCTCTGTTTGCTTATCTCACTGATGAGGGATGTGGATCTTGGGTTGCCCATTTCAAGGGGAGGCTGGGCTTGGAGTTATTTTTGATTTATAAACCAGAGAGAGATAAAAATTGTCTCACGAGTGACATAATATGCCATTTTTTTCCTGTAGGAAAAATCCAGTACAACTTTAAGGAGATATGAAATTGAAAGCTCCCTTTTCTCATTATTACTATTTTAACCTTAAATATGTGTTCAATTATGTGAAGTAGTCTCCATTAAATTTCAACAGTATCTTCTCACTAAAAAGAATGATTCTAAAATATAATCAGGTAATCACTGAAAGGAAGGAATAAATGAGAAATAACGTCCAGTAACCTTCTTTCTGATTTTTTCTTTATTTTTTTAACAGCATTTGGTTTTTTTAAAACCTCTGCTTCTTTTCAAGGGGAGTTTAAAAAGAAACACCTTGAAAGTGCAGGATTTAAATTTGATTCAGAATTAATCTACAGTCTTCCCATGTTCAACTAAATCCTAAGGGAAAATAAGGTTGGGAGACTTCTTCATAAGACTTTTTCCAATTAGGAAACATGAAAGTGAAGAGATGTACAACTCGAGAAGCAAACAGCTCTCCCCGTCATATCACAACAATGAAGGTAAGCTCAAGACAACAGCACAATGTCAACAGTACTTCATGAATGAGGGAGAGAAATATCAACTTCTTTTATAGGAGAAGAAAATTTTCAGGAAATTGAAAAACAGAATTTGGCACCGAGTTCATCGCAATTTTGCCCCTGGGAATTGAAGCTCAGAGGGCATAATAATTAAATATTTTATTAATTATTAACTAATTCAATTTCCCCCCTCCCTTAAAAATATTTGAGTTCTCTTATTATTCAGAGATTTATGTAGCTTACCCTCTGGCACATGAGCCAAAATGGTGTAAGTGAAAGTCACTCGGGTGTAATTCAGCCAGTTTTTAAATGGGCTGACTTTCGAGATGAGCTTGGAGGACCAATATCCAAAGCTCATTAAATAAATGTACCAGAAGATATGATATATTTCCCACAGCCATCACTCATCAAACAAACTCTACATCAGTAGAGTAGCCTCCCACTAGATTTGTGAAGGTCAATAAAAGATGACCTTCAACAAAATAGATGAAACAAATATCAGAGTCGTACAGTCTTACACAAGAAACTTATTTTGCTGTCTGGCCTACCTCAAAGAAGAAGCAAACTTCTGATTTTAATTAGTGCAAAAGGTAGCAGTGGCAAAGGGAAACCATAGTTTAATTCCCATGGCTTAACTAGTCTAAAAATTGTAGGGAAGTAGACCAGTGGTGGGATTCAAATATTTTTATTATCGGTTCTGTGGGCATGGCTTGGTGGGCATGGCAGGGGAAGGATGCTGTAAAATCTCCAGTCAGAGACAGTATTTGCTGGTTCTCAAACTGTTCAAAATTTCTGCTACCAGTTCTCCGGAACTGGTAAGATCCTACTGAATACCACCTCTGCAGTAGACATCTTGACATGTTTTGTTTCAAAAGAAGCATCTCCAGATCTCACCCAAACACACACTCCACTCTGCTATTCATTAATAAAACTTGGCTTTGCAGGTTTCTGTCTCATCCCAAAAGAAAAGAGCTGTTGCTTTCATCTATTTCCTTTAAGCTCTATTATACTGAAACTGGCTTGTAAAGTGATTTGAGCAATAGGGATTTCCCTAAACATTTTCAGGGCTTTCCTCAAAGAACCTGAAAATCTAGGATCATAAAACTGTTGTATATTTTAGCTAGAGGACTAAAAGCCTTAAGGCAGGGGTCCCCAACCGCCGGTCACGGACGGTACCGAACCACGGAACAAGCCTTACCGGGCCGCTGGTTGCTGGCGCCGCCATCTTTTTGGTAAAAAAGCAATTTTTAAATCAAAAGATGGCGGCGCCAGTGCTCGTGAGCTTTTCCGGGTAGAAAGCCATTTCTACCCGAAAAAGCTCACCAGAAGCGCTGGCGCCGCCATTTTTTGAAAAAATCACTCGTGACGTCACCGGAAGTGATTTTTCATCCAAAAAGATGGCGGCGCCCAGCTGACGCCGGAACTGGGCCGCGGCGCCAGCTGACGCCCGGAACCGGGCCAGCGGCGTCGAAAAGGTTGGGGATCCCTGCCTTAAGGAACAAATTGCCAGTAAATTTTGAAAACAATCTTTATTAAGAGTTCTTTTTTTCCTATAAACATTCATTTTGTTAACATTATATAGCAATACAATATAATACAATACAATAAGGACTGGAAAATTAAGATGTGTGGTCATCAAGCAAGGCATCACATGACTACACTTGTTTTTGACCATTTTTGATATGACCATTAAGCAAATCTCCCACAGTCATTAAGTGAAACCTACATAACCATGCCCGATGGCCTCCTGATAGTATCCCCATTGACTTTGCTTGTTGGAAGCTGGCTAGGAAGGTCACAAATGATGATTACATGACTGAAGGATGTTGTAAATGTGTGCGGGTTGCCAAAAACCCAAACTACAATCCCAAAACTGCAATGATGCTACAACAGTCATAAGTGTGAGGACCAGTTGGAAGTCACTTTTTTCAAAGCTGTCATAACTTTGAATGGTCACTAAACAATTGGGCATTAAGTATGGACTATTTGTATAACAATCAAAAATATACTTAGAAGACCATAATTGCACAAGAACGTATAATCTACATATTTATAATGAAACCTAGTAATAAAATTAATAAGGAAAAAAAGATGAAATCATAGCCATGAAGCCTATTACAAGAATAAGGTTTAAAGTCTGATTTTTTAATAGCAGATAAACAAAGAAGAAGGATAACAGTCAATATCAAGGCTGGTTTATATCTTATAGTAATATCTAATTTGTTTTAACACTGGTAGAATGAATAAAACCTCGCTTTCGCATTCATTATTCTAAACCAGGTGTCAAACTCAAGGCCCAGGGGCCGGATCTGGCCCACGGGGTGCTTAGATCTGGTCCACGGGGCCGCCCTGAAAACAGCAAAGGATTGGCCCATGGTGCCTCTGCAAGCAAAAACAGAGCCCTCCTAGGCCCTGTTTTTTGCTGCAACAGCCTCCTGCAGCCCTCTACCAGCGAAAACAGAACTCTGTTTTCGCTGGCAGAGGGCTGCAGGAGATCATTGCAGCCAAAAATGGAGATCGAGAGCCCATTTTCACTGGAGAGTGCTCAGACCACCAAGGCAACCCCAACACGAGATGTCAAGCTGGCCATGCCCACCCTGGCCATATCCACCCCAGCCCCCAAAATATAGCACCCAAGTACCACCCAAAATATATTTTTTCTTTGTAGTTTGCATTTTGTGCTCAATTACAGCACCATTAAGATCTGAAAGACAAATGGAGGAATAGATCATTGTGAAGAAAATCTATGCAATCATTAAGAGTTAACATCCACCTAATGGCATTTAGTCAATCAATTGCTTACATTAGTATTGGTACAGAATCAATATATTGTAATACTTTTGCTGATATTTGAAAGGGACAACATTAAATTGAAGCCTTTTAATCCAGTGGTCCCCAACCTTTTTTGTACCAGGGACCAGTTTCACAATTATTCATTCTTTGCGGCCCGGTACAAAATGATCCATGGACCGGTACCGGCATCAGCACGCACGACCAAGGCAAGGCGAGCCAAGCGACTGGCCAGCCAGCCATCCCCTGCTTCTCCCCGCCACCTTCAACTCCTCCTTTGTACCTTCTCGCAGTCTATGGGCTTTTCGGGCTCTTTCTTAATCTCCTCCTGTGTAACGCGAGACTCCACCGCCATTGGGACGGCTCTTCGTTCAAAGCCGCCCCCCCTCTTCGACGAAACTAAGGTTCGTCGCGAGGATTCCTTCAGCACCCAAACGCCGCTTTCCAACCGACGACAGACAAGCTCACCCACAAGCACTTTCTCAAGCGCCATCGAAACAAGATGGTGGCGCCCAAGCAAAGTAGGCCCTACTTGCATTCTTTGCAGCCCGGTACAAAATGATCCACGGACCAGTACCGGTCCAGGGCCCGGTGGTTGGGGACCCCTGTTTTAATCCATGCCACTATTGTGTCCTATGATCGTAGGAAAAGCAGATGAGGTATTAGTGTAAATAATACTAATTGGTGGCATAGAGGTTGGAATGCAGCATTGAAGACTAACTCTTCCCACAGCCTGGAGTTCGATCCAAGAGTGACTCAATCTTCCATCCTTAAAAAGTTGGTAAAATGAGGACCCAGATTGTTGAGGGCAAAATTTTGACATTGTAAACTGCCTCCAAGCACTATGGGGCACTATATCAGTCTAAGTGCTATTGCTATTGCTAATAAAAATGGAAAAAAGCACCACTGTAAAAAAAAAGTAATAAATTTAATTAAATTAATTGTGTATATTTTATTAGTAGTACATAATCACTTTTAAATGTACATAATATGTGACTTTTTAAAACCATGGATTCTTTGACTATAAGAGAGATGCCAAAGTGTTGGAAGAATCCTGCTGAACCAACATATGCATTTTAATTCCAGCAGCAGAACATAAAAATCATCATTAAAAGACTATGTTGAAATCTTGTGCCACAAAAAGACCTAACATGAAAAATTACATTAGAATAGCATAAATCAAGCAGAGAGAGGACTATATACAATAAGAATAATCAATAATTCAACTTTAGATTCCAGTCTGCAGATCTTGGGAAAGCCAACTATGTACCTTTCACATAATGTACCCTGGATTGTAGGGTAGTTGTCAAACTTAGCTAAAGGATAAACAGAGTCCATTAAGGATGATAATACCTTCTACAGCAGGGGTCACTAACCTTTTGGACCTCAGGGACCACCAAACTCATAATTTTAAATCCCAGGGACTGCTAACCGGTTCTGTGGGCGTGGCCTAATTTGTGGGTGTCATGTGACTTGCTGGGCATGGCTTGTATGTAAATGTTATAAATATTTATATAAATATTGAATTCTTTTATTTAAAAAAGAGCAACTTTTACCCAAAATCAGGCAAAGCATGCAGGCAGATTGAGTTGCTCACAGAATAATTCAGTGATCTATCTATCTGCCATCGGCTAGCTCAGTCTGTCACATCAAATTTGCTTGCCGTGAGTCTGCACTGAATAATAGAACCTTCAGTCCTAAGGGAGGTTCGGCTGTGCTTAAAATCAGAGCCGAAGCTCTAAAGACTAGCTAGAAAGCAAGAAATCCAACCATTTCCTGCTTCCTAGCTAATCTAAATCTCCCACAGCTGATAGTCAGAAAAAGGAAAAATAGTAATTTAGCAGACAAGTTTGCCGGGTAAGGAGTGAGTGGGTGGAGAGGGTTCCCGCGGGCCATGTGGGCAGCAAAGCCTTGTGTTTCTGCACAGCCTGGATTAATTGCTTTAGGGGGGTGCTCTGGGTGTGAGATTTCTCTGCAGCCCACCAAAATATTCTCACGACCCACCAGTGGGCTGTGGCCCACTGGTTGGCGACCGCTGTTCTACAGGTATAGCATAGAAGAGTTGAGCATTCTAGAAAAGAATCCATTAAATTGTCTGCTTACAAGGGCAAGGAAAGCTATTAGCCAAATATTCAAGAGTTCTTTGATGAAAAAAAAACACCCATGGTTTTTCTTAAATTCTCAAAGGGGAAATAAAAATAGATTATTATTATTTATTTGTATCTCTATCTCTTATGTCTAAAATACATGGTTATATTAGTTGTATATATAACTGTATGTATGTATGCATGTGTAGTGATATTCCTCATGTAAATGTGATATCCCTTTGAGCTGTAAGGTCTTCTCAAAATTTTACTTTGGCTTACTTGATAAATTCTTGTCATATTCCCATCAGTTTAAAAGGCAAAAATTTGATATTACTTCTATCAAAAAGAAATTAGTTTTTCCAAATTATTTCCTTTATAATTTTGATACTAATTTGATTGTCAGATTAGCCCATTTTTCATAAAAGCTATGAAAAGGTTAGCTATGCTGTCCCCATATTTGTATAGCAGAAGGAAGAGAAAGATGCAGGAAAACAGCCTGCTCAGATTTAGAACAGAACCCATATATGGCATTTTCCCCATTTTTATCTGTTTATCATATGAATACAAGACACTAAAAAACTAAATGAGCATTCAGAGCTTAAAACCTCAAACAGAGCAAGCAATCATGAACTACAATTTGCTTAACAAATGGGACCATCTGGAATTTACTTTTTAAATTACACAAGCAAGTTACACGAAGGCAGAGCTGGTTAGTTGCATTTTCAGAAGAGTAATTTTTTCTTACCTGCATTCTGCAATGTAGATATAATAGCTATGCTACATTACTTAAGATTGCTGCATTGGTTGTTAATTCCATCTGGATTATATTCTTTAAATTTACACTAATGGATCCTATTTGCTTTCCATAGGTGATAAAAGAATCTTAACATTTACATATTCTTCTGACAAGCATTTTAAAACTCTATTGTTTGCCTTCATCTTAAAGCCTATTTTGACAGTTCAGTCTCTTTAATTCTACGTAGTAAATCACAGCAATGTATAATAAATTCTAGGAAATGAAAGCAGAAGATTTCAGGCCTAATTACAGATATGCAGCATTCAGAGTTTGGTTAAGGAATCTATTTTTCAAGCTTCAGTCAATCTGAAGTTGGGCTTTTCTTAATATACATAAGTTGATAGAGACTTTATATTTCTTAACTTTTATCTGTATCATTGGACAAATGTTTGACTTTAATTGTTCTATGAGACACACATGACCAAATAAAAATATGAAAATCAACCTCCTTGCTCTATGAATTTAATAGGAAGATTTTTCCTCTTTTACACTGTCCCCATGCAATATAGAGCCCTATAAGACAAAAAATTAATTTTTGCATAGAATTTTCTTGAGTAGTGAAGAAGCAGAGCTAATATATTTATCCTCATCTATTTCATGCTTTGCTGACTTTGCATTACCAACATCTGTCAGCTAAATACCAATTTCTGTTAACACATGTGAGGGTTGTTAATTCACTCTATTAAAATGGGTCAATCATTTTGTCTGTCTCCATCAATTGGTGTCATGACATCAGTAGACTACATCCCTATTTCTCTTGTAAGCTAAAATATTTTTCTCTGAGAATTAGTTTGTGCAAAAGACATATGCAGGTGAGTTAAGTGTGCCATGTTATACAGAAAACACTGTATATGTTCCCAGAGTTTGTATTATAGTTGTTAGGGATACAACACCCTAGCAGAACGTGCAACGGCAGTCTGGCAGACAGAGAGTGTGTGTGAGATAAAGCGTTGTTGTAGCTTTACAATCAGTAAGACAGATACACTGTGCAATTAAATAGTTTTTATTCCAGCAAGAGTTATAGCATAGTCAAAGCAGTCCATATGTCATACACTAAGTTCAGACAGTCCAAGGGTTTATTCAGTTTGCAAAGTCCAGTGTAGAAAATAGGTCGTTCAACTCACAAACAATCAGTCCAATGATGTATCTCTTTTTCAGTCAGAGATATGAAGCAAAATCAAACCTTCTTTTCTTCTCTCAGCAAACGCACGCAGTAATCACCATCAATCCTTCTCTGTCAGCATTCCAGTAAAAGCCGGAGAACAGTGAGCTCTCTTGCTCCCTCTTATGGCGATTTACAACCGCACCCAAAATACTTGGCTTACAGTTTAAAGTGACACACACATTTAAACTAACTAACATATATTATATTTAACCAAACTAAGTTAGGTAACCAATGTTATCCCTAACAATAGTTCTTACTTTAATCTCATGGATATATTATTACCAGGCTAGATAATGCATCACCTTTTGTAAGGAAATATATTTCATCTTTTTAATAGGTACATTGAATTCCTAGAAAACAGAAAATGATGTATATGTGATACCTGGCACAAAGATAGTAGTAACAATAAGAAGGATCTTGGAGCTAGTGGACAATCATTTATATATGAGCCAGAAATGCATTGCAACCACCAAAAAAGCCAATGCATTAACAGAAGGAAAGAATCAAGAACACATAGAATGCTAATACCATTTTATAATGCCTTGGTAAAAATCAAATTCCTTGTGTGTCCAATCACACTTGGCCAATAATTTCTATTCTATTCTATTCTATTCTATTCTATTCTATTCTATTCTATTCTATTCTATTCTATTCTATTCTATTCTATTCTATTCTATTCTACTTGGAATACCACATCCAGTTTTGATTGCCACAATATAAAAAAGATGTTGAGACTCTAGAAAGAGTGCAGGGAAGAGCAACAGAAAAGATTAGGAGACTGGAAGCTAAAACATATGTAGAATGGTTGCGGGAATGTCTAGTTCAGGGGTGTCAAACTCGATTTCATTGAGAGCCACATCAGGGTTGTATTTGACCTTGGAAGGCCAGGGTGGGCGTCGCCAGGGTAGACACGGTTAACTCAATGTGTTGGGGATGCCTATGGTAACCTAGGTGCTCAGCCAGCAAAAACGGGCTCTTGAGCTCTGTTTTCTACTCTGCCAGTGAAAACAGAGCACTGGAGGGCTGCATGTGGCCTTCCCTCACGCCGAGCATTTTAACCAAGTGCGTGCTGCCACTGTGCAAATTCCATGAACTGGAAGATCTTCTCTCGTGAGGCTTGACTCGCATCATTCTCACAGCGGTGGCCCGCATTCAGCCTAAGTGTGCAGGCCTGTGGGCAGCAGAGGGATGGGGCGGCAGGCAAGAGGTGATGCGGGTGGCATAGCATTGTGCTTCCTGGTTGCTTTCCCATTCCTGCCCCTAGCAGGCAAGGCCCAGCAGCTGCGAAGAATCCAGGTGTCACCCAAGCGGCAACAGGTCAGCCCTGGCTTGCCTTTCTCTCGGCCACCAGAAATCCAGGCAAGTGGGGTGGGGGGAAAGCTTGCTAGGCTGCAAGTGTGAGGACAGTGATGGCATGGCGGTGGCAGCCTAGGCTGGCCCGGGAGTCAGGACTCAACCGGGGGTTGTGGCAGCAGTGGTGGCAAAAGCAAGGGCAGTGGTGGTGGCAGTGGTACGGCAATGGTGGCCTAGGCTGGTCCAGGAGTCAGGACTTAACTGGGGCTAGTGGCAGCAGCAACATGTAGGTGACCAGGGCTTGCAGAGCCTCACTCACCTAGGGAGATCAGATGGTGGAAGGCAGGCAGTGATGGCTGGCTGGCTGGCTGGCTGCTGCTGCTGGAAGCAATGGCGGCAGGCGGCAAAATGTAGCACACATGCGCTATAAGGAGTGACTGGGCGGGGTGGGTGGGGAGAGAATGCCATCAGAGATTGTCACACATGCGCACAATGTTGTGCATGCACAATAAGGACTGACTGGGCAGGGAACAGAGGAGTTGGCAGAGAGGAGTGGGGCCAGCCAGAGGCCCATTTTACAGGTTCTCCAAACTACCGGGAATCGTAACAACCAGTTCTACCAAACCGGTGCGAACCAGTAGAATCCTTCCCCTGTATAGGGTCTCTTGCTTGAGCAGGGGATTGGACTAGAAGACCTCCAAGTTCCCTTCCAAATCTGTTCTGTATTTATTCTTTGCCATCTTTTAAGATAGTAACCATTACTATCAATAATGCTAAAGCAACCAAGCTGTTCATTAAAAAGAAGTTGTTCTTTTCATTGTAGTGATCAAATTAAGCCTTGTTGCATTTTTTCATTTTATTTTATTATTCATAAAAACACTTTCTTAAATTGTTGTATATTTTAGCAACATCTACATAACCTTCTGTAAAATATGGAAATAACATGATTAATATTTTCTATAATCTTACTGCAGCCATTTTTCTTCAAGAATATATTTTCAACTAACATAGTTTACACCAAAAGCACATTTACTTTTTATTATCCCTAAATGCTTAACTACCATAACTAATGCTTGATTAATAAATAGCTATATCAGGCTTCTACTTTAAAATTCACAATTTATATGCAATTCTTTCTTGATGCTGACCACAGCCACTTTAAAATAGTTGCATGGAATAACAAAAGGTCAAAATAAGTAAAATGGATTTAATTCACGTTGTCCCATAAGCTACAATTTACTGTTCTCCCAAACTTAATTAAATCCTGAATAAAGTCAAGCAGTTTATAGACCCTATTAAAAACTAGAATTGGAATACAAGATCTTAATGTGTTGTGGACAATCATCTCACTTGCAAATCTCTGCTGGACATGCCTTATTTTGTAGGTGTCTAACAAAAATGAATAAATTGTTCATTTACACATTGCATGCTGTAATCCATTCTAAATTTAGCCAACTTTATGCCAGACTTGAAATACTGCCTTTTATTATTTTTATTAATCTTTTGTTTTCACAAGCTCTTCACTTGTTACTACAAGTTATACAATGTTTTGAATTAAAGAGAAAGATGGATAGCAGACCTGCTACCAGAGAATCAAAATACTGGAAGACTAAAATCGACCTTCAGAGTATTAAAGAACAAATTGCTCATTCAATTGGGAACTCTTAATATTTTTAAAGCTAGAATATTGTTTCCAAATACTACTTGCAGTAGATTCCAGCAGTGGTTATACTTGCAAAAACTTAAACATCAAAGCTCATAGAAAACATCCCCAAAACTGTTTAAATCAAGAAGCAAAACTGCCCATTTTTGCACCCTAAGTATAAGGCTTATTCATTTGTTATGTTGTGCACCCCCCCATCCCCCCCAGCAAAGAAAGAAAAGAGGCTCAATTATTCTGGCACAATAATGTAAATTGTTATCTTTCAGTGAGTATACAAAGTTGCAAAAAGTTAGCCAGTCCTGAGTTTTAGTTTGAAATATCTACACGATGGGAGCAAGTGTTTATGATTTCGGTTTGTTTGTTTATTAATCTCAATTTAAAGTATTTTTTCACCAAGTAATAATTTTTGGTGTTTATTTACTTAGGATGGGCATTTGATCTTACTGAATAATTACCTGTTCTTATTGAATAGACTCTATAGAAGTGTCTCCCAGAGCAACACTGAAATTAGAAAACTCTCAGGACAGAAATTTAAGGACACAACTCCTAAGAAAAAAAGATTTGTTACAGATACTTGAACTGCACTGAAAATGTAGCAGACAAGCCACATACAGGTGAAACTTGAAAAATTAGAATATCGTGCAAAAGTTCATTTATTTCAGTAATGCAACTTAAAAGGTGAAACTAATATATGAGATAGACTCATTACATGCAAAGCAAGATAGTTCAAGCTGTGATGTGTCATAATTGAGATGACTATAGCTTACAGCTCATGAAAACCCCAAATCCACAATCTCAGAAAATTAGAATATTGTGAAAAGGTTCAATATGCTAGGCTCAAAGTGTCCCACTCTAATCAGCTAATTAAGCCATAACATCTGCAAAGGGTTCCTGAGCCTTTAAATGGTCTCTCAGTCTGGTTCAGTAGGAATTACAATCATGGGAAAGACTGCTGACCTGACAGTTGTGCAGAAAACCATCATTGACACCCTTCCATAAGGAGGGAAAGCCTCAAAAGGAAATTGCAAAAGAAGTTGGATGTTCCCAAAGTGCTGTATCAAAGCACATTAATAGAAAGTTATGTGGAAGGGAAAAGTGTGAAAGAAAAAGGTGCACAAGCAGCAGGGATGACTGCAGCCTGGAGAGGATTGTCAGGAAAAGGCCATTCAAAAGTGTTGGGGACTTTCACAAGGAGTGGGCTGAGGCTGGAGTCAGTGCATCAAGAGCCACCACACACAGACGGATCCTGGACATGGGCTTCAAATGTCGTATTCCTCTTGTCAAGCCACTCCTGAACAACAAACAACATCAGAAGCATCTTACCTGGGCTAAAGAACAGAACTGGTCTGTTGCTCAGTGGTCCAAAGTCCTCTTTTCTGATGAGAGCAACTTTTGCATCTCATTTGGAAACCAAGGACCCAGAGTCTGGAGGAAGAATGGAGAGGCACACACTGCAAGATGCTTGAAGTCCAGTGTGAAGTTTCCACAGTCTGTGTTGATTTGGGGAGCCATGTCATCTGCTGGTGTTGGTCCACTGTGCTTCATTAAGTCCAGGGTCAATGCAGCCATCTACCAGGAGATTTTGGAGCACTTCATGCTTCCTTCTGCAGACGAGCTTTATGGGGATGCTGATTTTCATTTTCCAGCAGGACTTGGCACCTGCCCACACTGCCAAAAGCACCAAAACCTGGTTCAATGACCGTGGGATTACTGTGCTTCATTGGCCAGCAAACTCACCTGATCTGAACCCCATAGAGAATCTATGGGGCATTGCCAAGGGGAAGATGAGAGACATGAGACCGAATAATGCAGATGAGCTGAAGGTTGCTATTGAAGCATCCTGGTCTTCCATAACACCTCAGCAGTGCCACAGGCTGATAGCTTCCATGCCACGCCGCATTGAGGCAGTACTTGCTGCAAAAGGAACCCAAACCAAGTACTGAGTACACATGCATGCTTCTACTTTTCAGAGGTCCGATATTGTTCTATGTACAATCCTTGTTTTATTGATTGCATGTAATATTCTAATTTTCCGAGATTGTGGATTTGAGGTTTTCATGAGCTGTAAGCCATAATCATCTCAACTATGACAAATCACAGCTTGAACTATCTTGCTTTGCATGCAATGAGTCTATCTCGTATATTAGTTTCACCTTTTAAGTTGCATTACTGTAATAAATGAACTTTTGCATGATATTCTAATTTTTTGAGTTTCACCGGTACAGAGCAGACCCAAGGTTCAAACTTCATACAACTCTTTATGCTGTTCGTGGTTTCCAATGGACTGAAAGAAGCTCACTTTTCTGCAGAAGGAGTTAATGGACCCTGTATATCACCCAACAGCAGTGCTCTTTTCCCTTTGCCTGATCTAGTTTTATAAATATTCCTAAGTAGAGGACAAACAGTATTCTCAGAGCATTAGCTGCTATTTATGCATAAATAATAGATGACTATTTAAAGGTTAACTGCTGAGTTTAGTAAAGTAATTGATAAAAGGCACCTTCCAAGGTTCAAAGGGCACCTTGTCCCACCATGTGCATCCTGCATAATTTCAATAATCATTGTAGTAATAATAATATAGATCATCCATTTGCCATTAGACAGGTGTCCAAAGCCAAGGTGTCTAGCCATGTAATTGAAATTAAACTAGAAATTAATTATACAATTAACAGCCCCCTAAAGTGACATGATGCATCAGTATATACCACTGCAACAGAAGTTCAACAATAGGACTTAAAGGTCATAAAGATGGATGGGGATATAAGTGTGAATCCAAAAAGTATAAGAGGAGTTTCTTTAATTCAAAAAGATTAAATTCATGGTGTGCACATGTCGAGGACTGAGTTGATTGAGCTTTCTGGGAAATGCTAGGAAACGCTACTGAAAAATCGCTAACCCGTTTCATTGAAAGTGATATGATAGTTGTATTATTTTTTCTTCAGAACAATTGAAATGTTTAGGAAGAATTTGGAGATGAATAAATAAAATAATAAAGATTCATAGACTATTGTTAAGGTCACATATGCAATACCTTTGTGTATCAATTTAAGGAGAAATATATTATAAAAGATAAACCTATTAAATAATTTGCCATACTGGTATCATAAATAATTTCTATAATTATGATCTGAATGTGTAAAATTTCTTTAGTGTTTTTTTCAAAATAAAATTCAGGAATAAGGATTACTACCTGAGTATATAATATGTCTCAGTCTGATGATAGCCATGTAAGCAATGCATGTATATTTAATCAAAATAATGCTTTAGTTATATACTAAATTATTAGTGGATAAGATACCCTCTACAAAGAATTAATTTAAATAAAATTTCTTTAAGAAAGGAATTTTGGAGTTTCGGTTTGTCGGTTCCAGGCGGTAGGGATTCGCGAAGCTGCGCGATCCTGCCGCGCTAGCCGTTTTGGGGCTCCGACCCGGACGGGTGCGGAGCAAGGCTGCCCTGCAGGGGTAGCTGAAGGTAAGGGGGATCCGGAGGAAGGGTTGGGGGTGTTGCAGACCCCTCCCTGGCCGGCAGAACCCCCTTTACCAGGACGGTGCAGCGGCGGTCCGTAATGGCCGCCACAAAGAAGTTGACAGCCGGGCAAGTATGCGCAGGAGGAAGAAGAGAAAGTTATTGAAAGTGAAAGTTCTTCTTGGTTGACCCAGGGCTTTGAGATTTATTTAATTTAATTTAATTCCTGGAAAAGAGGGTTTTTTGATGATTTTTCCACAAGAGAAAAAAAAAAGCGGCTATTTTGAGGTGCTGAAGGGAAAGTTTACTCTCCCTCCCGACGGAATTAAGCCGGAAGGGAGAGGATAAAGAAAATATATAAATTTGGATCTTGTTGGAGGAGATGCCTTGAAGACTTGAGGACAGAAATATAATCTTAATAAGGCTTTAAAATATAGATTTGGACTCTTTTTTTTTTATTTGTTTGATACCACCCTGGAAGAGGAAGGGGGAATTTTGGCTTGCTTGGATTTATTGAGGATTGTGGATTTTGGGATTGTTTTGCCTTTCTCTCGGAATATTTGGTTGGTGTAAGAAGGAAGAGGAACAAAGAAAAGAAAAGATTTATTTATAATGGCTTTCCTTTTTGAAGACCTGAGGGATGAATATGAGCAAACAAAAGCAGCCTGCAAAGATGGCATGGAAAAAGCTTTTCTATTTCTAGAAATGGCGCTGGTCAATTACCAACAGACAATGGAACAGATGGAAACGGAAGAAGAACAACAAGGAAGAGCGAAGACGCCATCTTCATTGAATCCCAAAACTTATCTAAGGAAGAAGGAAGGAAGAGAGCAAGGAAAATGAAGGACTTAAGATCTAAAAAACATTTGAGAAAGAGAAAATATGATGCAAAATAAATATAATGATAACAAACAAGAGAAAAAGGGAACACAACAGAGAAGGGATCCCAGCAAGGCAGAGGTTAGAAGAAGAAGGGGGGTAGGAAGATTTGGTGGGGGAAGAAAGAAAGGGGAAAGGCGGAAAAAAGCCTCAAAGCTTTAAAACTGGATGGGAGAAGAGGGATTTTTTTTAGAGACAAAGGATGAAATATAAATTTCTGTAAGAAAGATTCTGCTAAGGTACAGAAGATGGTATTGTAACATTTATATTTGAAATAGTAAATTAGAATGGTTTAAGATTTAATAAGAAATTAAAATGTTGAAGTTTTTAATAATGATTGATTTTTGAAATGTAATAAAATATCGAAGGAAAGGAGGATACAATGTATTTAAACATTTTTGGTGGATAGAATGTACCAAGCAGAACCAAATTGGGTATTTGTTATGTTGAATGTTAATTTTACTAACTTAGGGGGAGGATAGAAAGGCATCATACTCTGATTAGTGATTTCAGGAGAAATTCTTTTTATTATAAGAAGAGATAGAGGGATAATGAATGGGCAAAAGATACAAATTTAATGATTTAATTAAGATGGATTAAATAAGATAGAATTGTGAAGAGTGATATGCGCTATTATTTTAGCCCATGCAAAGAGAGGTAACTGGGCCAAGGTACTTTACTAAAAGATTTTTTTATGTTTGTTTGTGTTTGTTTGTGTTTTATGAGAATATTGGGGAAATTATTGTAGAAAGACAGGGAAAGATTTAATATGTAATGATTTGTTTGTTGTTGAAACTTTTAATAAAACTTGTTTTAAAAAAAAAAAAAAAGGAATTTTGAAGAGCTATCAAAGACCATCAAGCTTACATTATAAGTCTGTTGCATCAACCAATGTGAAACTGGGCAAGAAAGCTTGAGAAATACATGATAGAGGTCTCAGCAATTTATCTCAAATACAGGGTGAGAGAGTGTTCTGGTCTCCTTTTCCTATTTAACTGTATTAGAAAAATCTATATATAATCTATGCATTAGAAAAACCTATGTATTTAAAAAAAATCTATATTTTTTGAATATATATATATGTGTGTGTGTGTGTGTGTGTGTTTTCTTAAGTTTTCGCGGGTACTTACATGTATGGTATTCAGCTTTGTTAGGGTATTTTCCCACGTCATTATAGTTGTGCTTTTAAAGTTGTAGCAACGTTTCGGCAGAATCTCATCTGCCATCATCAGGCTTCTGTATTGTGTTCGTCTGTGAGTCAGACTTTTACAGTTGTTTTAGTTTTAAATTTGGGGCTAGTCTACTGCTGTGCCAGAATGGTTTTTTCTGATATAACATGTTTTACAAATGGTATACAACTTAGTCAATGATTTCCAAGACAGAAAAAATAACACAGGAACAAATGTTGGGAATGCCATGAAACAGAAGGAACATATGACCTCTGGTGGACTTGTAAAAACCTTCTAAGGTAATGGAAAGACACACAGAACATAGCACCCTGCAGAGAATTTTAAAATGAAATCATATTGTTTTATATATAAGCCTAGAATACATTAACAAGAACCACCATAATTTCCAGATATAATGTGCTATACTATACCACATCTCCAGAAGCAGCTGCATAAAGGACACCTTGCCTTTAGCTAAGCAATGGGACAACTACAATGAAGAGTTGCCAGATTTTCATATTTGCTTCAGTGAAAGTGATCTTCAAGCCATCGCCTTGTAATGTAAGCCTAAGAACACAATTAAATTGCTAATGATTTTCAAGCTGTTAAGACAAACAAACCAACACATATGGAAAATCCTTACAGCCAACAGAAATGTAAAAGTTTCTCAAAACAAAACAAAAAACCCAGGGGTGGGATTCTACCAGTTTTGTCTGGCTCTACAGAACTGGTAGCTCTTAAGAGCAGCAAACACAGAATCGGTACTGTGTCTGCTGATGTTTTGGCCCACCCGCCTGCCCGGGCTGTTACTTGTTCTTTATTTCCTGCTTTTTCAACTGCAGCTGCTTTGCGCGGCACAGTGGAAGTTGAAAAGGCAGGAAAAAGGGGCTTTTCCAACCGCTGCGCACCTGCACGTAGCACTGCTCAGCTGTCCAGGCAGCTCAGCAGGTCGTAAATTGCACTCGCGCGACTCACGCATGCGCGCGTGACACAGAGCAACAGAACCAGTGGTTATGCCGGTCGGATCCCATCCCTGAAAAAACCCCTCTTATAAAGCACTTAAATACATAAAATAGCATCCTGAAATGTGAGCTGGATAATCTCCCATAAATTCATTCAATCGTTAATATAGATACATAAGTAATTTCATATCTGAAGCACTGAGCTCTACTATCCTTCCCCTCTTTCTCCATTAAAGCTATTAAATTCTGAAATGCCCCCGTCTTTAGTTGTTAGGTCACCTGAGCTTACATTAGCATAATTTCTATTAAATCAGCATTAGCTGGTTGAAATATGATTCATTGTTAAGACTATAACGATGTTTTATTTCTGGTTAGTCTAAAATAGACAGGCATTTTAGAGATGGGATTCATAGGAAATTTTGTTTAACTCCAATAAGCAGACAAATAAGCATATCTCTTGAACTTTACCCATATTTAGCTAACTTGAATGAAATAGGCATCATTTCATTGGGGTGGGAGAAATATATTTGACATAATCTTTTGCAACCTATGCATCATAATATAAATAGAAATGCGTTTGAAAAACCTTCAAAATGTCTACTCCTCCATGAAATAAGATTAACTGATTAATTGATATTGTGTTTATTTGAAGCATTGGTCTCCCTTCTACATTCTACAATTCTAGATGGCTTAAAAATAATAAAACCAGCCTCCTAAAATGCACAAACATAAACTAGGAAGCAGCAACTGAAAAGCAGAAGAGCAGTAATATTGAAATCACGAGGGATAATCACAGCAAGCTAAATACCCTAAAGCTTCAATGTTTTTTTTTAAAGAAAAGGAACTCATTTTTTTTAAAAAAAGGAAAATTTTCATCAACTGTTGTGAGTGACAAAACATGAGAAGATCTTCCCTGAAAATGCCAATCCCAAGTGTGCTCACCCAGACAGGGACTCTCTAATCTTAACCAAAGGAATCTTAGTGATTTGGGACAATGGCAGGGGCTCCAAAGTTTATCTCAGCAAATTATCGGATTTATCCAGGAGAAAATCTTCCATCAAATATTCGGGTTGTAAACTTTCCACAGTTGCCAAGGTCATTCCCCAACATATTAAATTATGCACAGAAATAAAAGTGAAACTCGGACACTTCTTTAAAAAAAATAGAAGCATGTGTTTCTCCGCGTAGCTTCTGGGGGCTTTTTAAGCTCCCTTCCTATGTATGAATATCTAGTCAGGCTATAAACTTGCTATAATCCAATTTGAAATAACTTGCTATAAGCAGAACTTTAGTCACATCAGTTACAGCTTCACTGAATGTTGACAAGTTGTTCACAGTGAGCTTCAGTCGCAAGGAAAATATCTCTTAGCAGAAGGTAACTTTTTTTCCCTTTTTCCCTTTCACAGTTTACAATCTTAATAATATTCTGTGTTGCACAATATACCCTATTTGTAACTGTACACATTTTAATAACTATCTAAAAATCCTCTTTCAGTAATAGGGTAGGAAAAAATGAGTGGTGTAGAATTGTGCATGCTTTAAAAAATAATTTTAAAGTTCTACTGATCTTGCAAATGAAGGCATCTATGCATGTCCCAGGATAATGCTGTAGAATCCTATCTGAGTGAATCACCGAGACCAAAGGTTTATTCTTCCAAGCTTTCAGGCTCATGCTGGAGCCCATCACTGGGGAACTTGTCTTTCTCCCAAAAATGCACACTGGGTGTTGTATTTATATGGTCCTTGATTGTGTGTAGTTTTTAGTTTTTGAGTGGGATTTTTATGACTGCCAATTAATTGATTGTTGCTTCTTTGCCCTTGACTCCTAAGAATCTGATAAGCTGGTAGTAAATCGGGCACTCCTGTTGACTGACAGGGGTCCCATTTCCCAGGCTTCAATCATTTTTCTGGCTGTTTTTGTTGCTGCTCAGCAACAATCATAGTAGCTTTGAAATTGAATGCATATCCTTTTTCATTGCAATGTGAGACTATCAATGACTTTGGGTCTCTTCATTTAACTGCTCCCTTGTGCTCTTGCAACCTGGTGGTTAGCTTCCTCTCCATCTGTCCTACATGGTCACAGGAGCAATCCATGCAGAGAATCCAGGAGATTACATCAGAAGTTTCTCCCATTTCCAAACAATCTTTGTATTGCATGATTTGTCCTTTGTCCTATTATGGCAGGGTGATCCATATAGCAGATCTTGTATTTTCTTTGTTCCTTTCTCTCCTCTGCATGTTGCACAGGCATCTTGAGATGAACACTTGTGGGTATTTCTGATCTTGCACAAGTACTATTCCTACCCCCCATTTATTGAAGCAACTACAACTTTTTTCAGTATTAGCCAACTCGACAAAAGATGCATTTTTAAAGAGGGGCATTAGCAATGCTTTGAAACAATAGTAATAATAAAATGCTAATAATAATATTGGAAGGAAAAAGTGAAGCAAATGAGATACATTGAAGCTAGTACACCATGAAGGCTTACTGAACATTGGAGAAACCAAACTGGTGTATATGAAAGACCAAAGAAAGAATGTGTTAGATCGGGTAGATCGGGTTCATTGAGACGCGAGACCAAAGTGAACAGTCAGCTCTTTATTCGATATACAGTTCTGTCCAGGACCTGCGAGCCGCTTGGCTTTATTCAGCCGGCCGGCGGCTCGGCGGCCAATGACAACGCTTTGAATTTCGCGCGATCGGCTCGGCCAATCGCGGTAGATTCTTAGCGCGCCAATCACAGTAGTTTAGTTAACCAATCGGGTTGCGGTCCGCGTGGACCAATCAGAACTTAGGATTTGGAGAATGTTAATATAGAACAGAATGGAAAGGCAAAGTATCACATGTCCGGTACATTAAAAAACAACAGGTAAAGCAGATAATAACAAGACCTGGCAATGACTAAGAGCAAGAAAGTTGAAGAAAGAAACAGAGAAGCCAGTTCTGGCTGCACAAGACCAAGCTTTAAGGACAAATGAATACAAAGTCAGAATTGAGAAGTCAGTAACAGATAGCAAATATTACCTCTACAAAGAATCTAAAGTTTGCACAGACTGACTGCAAACAACAGCATGACAAAGTCGTAACAGTGGGTGCATTGGAATATCTGCAAGAAACAACAGTTGCAAACAAGAATGGGTAGGACCATAAAATAAATAAAGTAATAGAAAACAAAGAAGCTAAAATGCCCTGGGACTTTAGAATTCAAACAGACAAGCACCTGCCACATAACACCTCAGACTTAACAAATTGTCAGATGGAAAAACAAAAAAGTCCAGATAGTGAATGTGGCAGCACCTGGAGACAGAAGAATAGAAGAAAAAGAACTGGAGAAAATCACAAAACACAAAGACCTACAAATTGAAATAAAATAATTGTTGCAAAAGAAAACAAAGATAATACCAATTGTAACAGGCGCCTTGGGTGCAATTCCGAAACATCTAATACACCACTTGAATACCATTAGCATTGATAAAATCACTATGATTCAATTACAAAAGACAGCTTTACTCAAAACAGTTGACATCCTGCAATGATACCTTTAAAACCAGCAAACAACATCTGTCTATCCCAGTTCCTTGGGAAGGATTTGAACTCTCCTCACAGGGCTATTAGTATGGGAAAAATAACAGAAGGAAGACATATTAATATGTTCATTGCCTTGAGTTGTTGATAAAAATTAATAAAGGTGGGATAAAATCAAATAAATAAAGCAGCCACATGTTTTTCAGGCTCTTGCAGAAGTCTAGAAAAAATGGATTAACTAATGATTAATCTTAGCTACTGAGCACATGATCAAACTTGATTTTAAGCATTGTTTCCAAATTATTTTCAAAGCATGAACATTGCTATGGTGTGGTACATATTTTGATATTATTTTCACTAAATTATTATTTGTTATTTATTATTATTTTATTTTCACTAAAACTTAGGTCTCTTTCCTCAATGTGTGAATGAACTAGACCGGTGAAAAAAGTCTTCTGGGGATTAATGTTTATTCCAAATGTTTGGCTTCCTTGTTATTACTGAATTCATAATACTAAATCAGTTTATTTGGGAACATGCTAAATTCAGTGTCTACTCCTTGGGATAAAAATGCTTGCTGAGTAATAGAAATAGATACAATGTATTTAATTTAGCAATGTGCATATGCACACAATGTGTCTTATTAAGGAGTAGGTGGAAAATAGCTAGGTTCAGTTTGTTTCTTCTGTATTGTTTCTCCTTCTAACAGACTCCCTAAATAATACCACTTTGTTTATGAATCTTCCCCATTTCCAAAAACATATCTCCAATCAGTCTGCTTTTGACAAGTAAGCAAAAAAGCTCCAGCCATTTTGTCCAGAGGATTTTGTGACATTTGCAAAGATCCATGTTTCTTTCAGAATTAATGCACGGAATACAAACAATGAATACATTCCTTAGAAAAAAAAATCCAAGCAGTCCAATTTGTTTATCATCACCTACCAACATATTCGTTATGCTTAGGATAATGAGGTTGGTTTTTTTTCCAAAGCCAAACAGAAAACCGTTAATGTAATTCCATGAACAAAACCTAAGAACACTGTAAATTACTCTGCTTAATGGACTTTGGAATTTATTTAGCTATCCATTTGAAAGCTTCATTGCTTCAAGAGGATAGTGACTCAGAGGGTTTATTTCTGAAGATGCAAATACCCAAATGCACAGTTTAAAATGTTTACAATTTTTAATGGGCATGAAATATATTTAAAAAAATGTCCTCCAGAAAAAAGGCATCCATTTACAGTAATGTGGACTTATTCTGAAAAATTGCCACTATACACAACTTAGCCAGCTTCCATAACACTAGTCCACCATCCCAAAAATAATTATTGGAAATCTCTATAGGAGTATGATTGTAGAGGGTATTAAAATTTAATTAATTAAACTAAATTAAAAATTCAAAAGTGCTTTGCTGATGTTATTGGCTATTCTGCAGTTCCAGAAACTAGTAACAAAGGTGAAACACACACCAGAACTCCTATGTTCTTACTGGTTCTTCTAAACCTTGTTGGGAAGGTAAAAGTTGTTTGTCTTCTGTACAGATTCTAAACAGGATTGTATTCAAGCACAAATGAGAAAAACTCAAATTATTAGTAGCAGTAGTATAAACAAAAAGAATATAAATAAATAAATACAGTATATAAAACATGTAAGAAAGAATACAAATACAAATGCAAGTGGAGAAGTCACAGACCTAAAGTACATAAAATACTATTATGTTCAAGTACTTCATTAAGGGTGTAGAATATTATAGAATATTTCATATTCTTTCTCTAAACAAAATAGAAACATACTTACTGAATTTTAAGCTAAATGCACTTGTTTAACACAGTATAAATCACTGATAAAACTGTAAGCAATAACCAACAAGCAACATATTAAATCAATATTAGAATTTATAGATTAAATTAAGACAATTCAATGGATAAGAAAACTCATTTATGTATGTGAAATAACCCATACATAACATTATAGTGCAAGGATGGTTTTTCAGTTAGAATTAAATTCTTCAATATTTTTATTTTTGAAGTAGGAAATTATTCTGGAATTCAAAACCTACCCACCCACCCCCAATTTAGTTAGCCATTCTTTTGAAAAAAGAGTAAAATATATTTTCCAGTAAAGCTCATATACAATTCTTGTGTTCATTAACACATGCAATCCTAATTCTTTATAATTTGAGTACATAGTTTAGTGAAATGTAAGAAGAAAATTTCAGATTGAACTAGAATTACAATTTTTAAAATTTCTTTCATTTTATTATGAATTATTTTTTTATGACAGTATTGTTGAATTTTACAGTATTACCACCACATCTGAAAGAATGATATGACCTGTTTGTTGCATATGCAGAATTTGGGGAAAGGAATATTTATTTTAGCAATAAGGCTGGAATAATACCAAATCTCCTTAAATATAACATTCAGAGGAAATTTGATATTTTTCTCCCATGACATCCCAGACTTGCATCTTTAATGACAATATTCAAATTTGTTATCCATTTATTCATATATTCTCAACATACATCATTCAGTTTCTCAATCATATAAATATTTAGTATTACTATACTTAATATAATATTTTCAAATTCAGATAATCCCCCAGCATTTCTGTAGTTCTTTTGTTATTTATTATTCTTTATTTACTTATTAAATTTGTTTGCCATCCATCTTATCAGAAGGTGACTTATTTGAATTACTGAAACCAGTCCAAACTGGAATGTAAATTATTGACAAGCATGGATTGGGAAGAATTGTAAATACAATTAAAAAGTAAATGATTGGTGCTATAAATGATGAATAGCCATCCAGTTGTTGGAAGAAATGTGGGTTCAGTTCCAAGTGGGGGAAAGACATTGGAAACATGGAAGCTATTTGGAAAGATGGTTTAATGGTGGACAGGGTCACAGGGTTTGAGGCAATTGAGCACATGGGAGAGAGAGAGAGAGAGAGAGATCCTCTCTTGGGCTTTGAATTTGCTTCCTGTTCCTGTGAAAGAAATGTATTCTGATTGGTTGTTAGACTCCCATGGGGCCATGCAGGGGTAACTTTGTAGGTTGTCTTGAGTCCCAGGCTTGGTTGAATCTTGCTGGGTATGTAATTTTCCCAGGGGCCATGTGGTGAGATAGATAGAGGGCTAATCCTATTATGTCCTGAGGGTGAAGGTGTTTTGTGTTATAGATAAGCTGCCCCAGCCTTTTGTCTTGTAGATAGGATGGCCCAGTCTTTCTGGGGCTATTAACAAAGGTAGGGGCTGCTTTCCAAGAGCATGTTTCTCCTTTTCTCATCCAAGGAGGTATAATATTCTGCCTTTTTAATATTTCCTAGAATATGTCATTCTTCTAGGAGAAGGGTGGGTGATAACTTTCTACACAGTCGTGTGTGATCTGTAACTACATTCTGTAACTACAACATGTTCCCTGTATAAAAATTGCATCTTTCAAATAATCAAGAATTTAACTAAAAGATAGGAAGTCATGACTATCCTGTAGAGGATAAATTCCTTGAGGGAGAACATCTGAATAGTACCAATATCCAAAAGTAACAACCATTTATTCAAAATGATGAACTGAAAAGATTCTGATAATTGGCAATTTTAAATGTCAGATTCCTGGGCATAATATATATTGTCAGTTTTTTCAATATACTTATTTTTAAATTAAAATTAACTGAAGCATAACTAAACACTGTAGTTTAACAAATTATGATCTAATTGTTAAAACATAGTACAAATACTACTTGTTGGTTTTTTCCTGTCAACAATAACAATTATGAAATCGTAATGAAAATTCATAGAAACAGAATTACACTGAAATAACCATACTGGAATCTGCTGACAATTTTGGACTGAGATCTTGCATTTTTTTTAAGGACAGTGAATGTTCAGAAGTTATGGGGTGAAAAGGGTCTTCTCACATGTACTCCCATATATCCTGTCTTGAAGTCCATAATGCCACTTTATGGGGAAGCTGAAATGGCACATTTTAGAGAGAGTGGTTTTGACATATGGCTTGTTTAATGCAGTTTTGCTTAAAGCCTAAAAGCCTTCATTGCTATCATCTTTGTGTTCTTACATTTAGTCATGTTTAAAGCAATTAGGAGAGAGAGGGGGAGACAGAGAGAAAGAAAGCACATTCTAGTGCCATAGAGATGTAGATGAGATAATGGCCAAACAGATAATACCATGGGGAGAAATTGTCCCTATCTCTGAAACAGAAGCAACTTAGTGATTTTTTTTCTTATTGCCAGCAGTAATTTTAAAAAATTGCTCAGGTGAGCAATTTTTCAGGTGAGACTCTTCTGAGTAATTTTTCAGCTTGCAATCTTCATGCCTGCCCAGACATTCTGTCTTTATAGGAGCATTACAAGCTTAATTGAACAATAGCTAAACTCTAACAGCAAGTCAAAAAGCAAGATAGTCAATTGGCCATATATGTTGCTGTGGACTTGCTCCAAGGGATTTTATTCTCTTGTTTGAAGAGTGACATTTCTGGACTGGGCTGGGATTTTCGCTATTAATTTTCCCTGTGCTTTGTTCTCCCTGGAGTATTTATTTATTTGCACCTTGTTATCCTCTATTGGATTTCCTACAACTCAGCATCAATGTTTGTCCTGCATTACTAAGCCACAAATCATCTGTGTGTTTCATTGTTCAATCCTCAGAGACACAAGCATCTTCACACTCATTGATGCATCATTACTGGCAAAGCAGAACAAAAGCATGTTGGAATTGACTACATTCATATCAGATCTCCCAGGAGGGTGTAGTATTGGGGATCAAGCTGAATTAACACAAATTGAATAGGAATGCCCTTTGTACTGTGTTACTTTGGCACACACTGCTGTCCTATTTATCAAGGTAAACACATTCAAGAGACCAGCATTCCAAAATATATAACAATCAAGAAACCATCTAATTTGCAATTCCCTAGTTCATTACCAGGATAATCTGATCTTTTTTCTGTCACACCATCAGTGCACTTCATAATGTAAATATTTCAATTCCTACTTTTCCCATTATGACAAGCAAGCACAAGCCAAGGGTGGGCAATCTCATTTCTATGAGGCAAGCTCTGTACCACTTTTGCTAAGCCTTTTTGACATTCTCCCAAGTTGCTTTCAGCATTGACATCCAATCGGTCAGGCTGACTGAGGAGGGAGATCCTTTAGATACTCAGGTATTGGGATGAAGTCCATGCCCCTCACTACTGGGGGGTTAGTCCCGTGCTACTATGAACAACATTATTGTATGCAACCTCTGCAATTTAACTTGAGGTTAAGGCTCCCTAGTAAGATGTTGGGGCCAAAGTTCATGGGACCTTTCCCCATAGTAAAGGTCATCAACCCAGTCACGGTGCAACTGAAGTTACCCTGACTGTTAGGGAAAATACACCCAGTATTCCATAGTAGCCTCTTAAAACCCATGGTGGGATCGACCTTGAGGCCACCACTTCGTGAACCCCCAGACCCCGTGGTCATAGGGGGCCAAACCCATTATGAGGTGCAGTGAATCTTCAATTCAAGGTAGTACAGGAGACAATATTTAATCAAGTGGAAGGGCTACCCTTTATCAGAGGCATCTTGGGTAAAGAGTAGGAACGTCCAAGCTGATTAAAGGAATAAATATGTGCTGTGAAGTAGATCTATAGGCATCAAGGTTGACTCAGCCTTCCATCTGTCAGGGCTCCAATAAATCCACCCCCTCAAAAGTCTCTAGCCACATCTCAGAGAAAAGAAAATTGGCCATGCTGGTGTTAGCTGGGTGCAGCCGATACTAAATTACATAATACATTTCCCCCTTGACCCTGGTTTCCCCCCCCCCCCTGGATGTGACTTCTCCAATGGGACACATCCATCTCCAAGAGTCATCCATCATGCTCTCCAATAACCTTCTTACGCTCCGACAACTTTGGGCTGCTGGATGATTATCTAGGCATTTAAGGAACGCCTTGTTTTCCCCCACTCCCTTTTTCTGGCAGCTAAAAAGACTAAAGGAGTGTCTTTTTAGTTGACACCATCAGGGGTGGGATTCAAATTTTTTAACAACTGGTTCTGTGGACATGGCTAAATTGGTGGGCATGGCTTGGTGGTCATGTTATTGGCTGGGTGTGGCCAACTCAATATCACTCACATCGAGGCACGCATCTCCTCGCCTGGCCCCTCATGACTATGGGGATGCTGCAACAGTCGTAAGTGTGAAAAATGGTCATAAGTCACTATTTCAGTGCCATTCTAACTTTGAATGGTCACTCCACACAAGCAAAGTACCAGCAAAGGAGGGGAAAAAAAACTCCAGAGAAGTTCCTGAGACAGGAAGTCTGGTCCTGCCAAGAATTTAATAAGGGTTAACGGAGAGGCAGTTTCTGTAAGCAACACCAGAATGTTTCCTTCCTGCCTTCCTTACAGGATTAGGCCAGTAATTTCTTCTAACAACCGGTTCTCTGAACTGCTTAGAATGTTAACAACCGGTTCTAGCAAATAGCTGCGAACTGGTAGAATCCCACCCCTGGACACCATCCTTCCAAGGTGGGTAAAATGAGAACCCAAATTGTTGGGAGCAATATGCTGACTCTGTAAACTGCTTAGAAAAGGCTGTAAAGCACTGTAAAGTGGCATATAAGTCTAAGTGCTATTGCTATTAATAAAAAATAAAATAAAATAGTTGTTACTTAATGCTTAACCCAAAACTTTTGTTAAATATGAGCCAGCAGTGTGTGGAAGTAGCCAAAAAAGCTAATACAATCCTTAGTTGTATAAATAGAGGCTCAGAATCAAAATCACATCAAGTACTACCGGTAATACCACTTTATAAAGACTTAGTAAGCCCAAACTTGAAATACTACATCCTGTGATGACCCGGAGCATGGCACAAGGCAACACAGTCAGATAAGCAATAAAATCCCTTTATTATCTCCAACTTTGTCCCCAATGTCCAGGTTATCTTCAGGCTGAAGAAAAACTCCCCCAGGAACAGCCTTTGTAGAAAATTCAGTCCAAAACAAGGTACATACAAACTGTAACTTAAAATCCAAACAAACCAAACTGAAGTAATTAGTGTGCTAGGGCAGGAGCAGGAATTTCAAACTTGAAAGCATGGCAAAACTCACACAGTTGGGAAGACACCAGGAACACAGATAAGCCACAACGATACAAGATAAAGTCTTGTTTGCTCCCAACAGTGTGTTCCCAGCTGCAGCTAATGAAGAGAATCAGGGCCCTTTCCTCCCCTATAAGCCATGCAACCCAAGTTGCTCTCTTCTCTGTTGCTCCCTGCATGCCCTAGGATGAAGAGGAGTGGGCCTGGGTCTTCCTCTGAATTCCCTCTCCCTTGTTCTACCTCCCCCTGCTCTGCCCAGCTGGACTTTGTCCATCCCCAGTTTTTTCCACAGCCAATGGAACCACACTCCCACTCCCTGTCAGCTGTTCAGCTTCCTCCTCCAAGTCAGATTCTGATAGGGGCATGACACATTCAGTTTTGGTCACCACATTACAAAAAGAATGTTGAGACATTGGGGAAAAATGCAAAGAAGAGCAACTAAGATTATTAAAGATCTGGAGCCTAAAACATATGAAGAACTGTTGCAGGATTTAGGTTTGACTAGTCTAGAGAAAAGAAGAATGGGGGGGAGGACATGATAGCAGTATTCCAGTATTTCAGAGGCTGACACAAAGAGGAGGAGGTCAACATATTTTCCAAAGCACCAGAGGGCAGGACAAGAAACAGTGAATGGAAACTAATAAAGGAGAGAAGCAACCTAGAATGAAGGAGAAACTTTCTAGCAGTGAGGATAATTAACCAATGGAACAGCTTGCCTTCAGATGTTGCGGGTGCTTCATCACTGGAGACTTTTAAGAAGAGACTGAACATCCACTTGTCTGAAATGGTATAGAGCCTCCTGCTTGAGCAAGGGGTTGGATTAGAAGACCTCCATGGTCACTTCCAGTTCTATTCTGATTGATTGATTGATTGATTGATTGAAAACTGTAGAGACTGATCCAGCAATCACCAAGAGTCAACAAAGAGTTGAAGGGACCCATTTTTTTAAGAAAAGTTCCTTAAACTGAAGGATTATGTAACCAGTGTTCTATGGGTAAATAAATCTGTTGTCTGCATTTTCCACAGACATCAATATCCAAGAACATCCCAATTTCATCCTGAAAAAATGGCAGCACAATGGGCCTACAAAATGAGAGAATCACATTCTTATGTTCCCATCCATTCCTGTTTCTTAGGCTGCCTAGAAAGAGCCAAATTAACACCAATAAGAATCATGATGTGCTGAGACAAACTTGGAGGACATACGTCATATTAAAAAAAAATGAGAAGGATACAATTAAGACTTCAAAACAAGGTTTTTGTCTCAAATATGATCAGTGCTTCTTCATTTAATTTAAATCCCTACAAATGATTTATCTCATTTTTAAACTACATGTTTATTTTGAAAATGCATCTTTTTATGCCCTGAAGCCATTTTATTCATTAATTCTTCAGAATACATGTCCCTTGTCATTTTGTTTTAATTCTCAGAGCTGTTGATTTGCATTTCATTTCCTGCAACAGTACAAACTTAAGTTGAAAAATGTTATTGTAAATATTAATAGAAAAATTATAATAATGCAAAGAAGAAGGTTTTTAAAGTAATGATTATATTTACCCATAATGGAAGATAGATAATTATAAATAGGAAGTAGACTAAAGTTAGAAATCATATTCCTTTAGGAATATAGTATCTGTAGGGAATATAATTCAAAGGTATAAACTGTATCTATTGTTTAACCTGAATTATATGAAAAACCTACTAAACTATTAGAACTATGAACAATCAGCAATGCTACCCTTTAGTTCCGGTATCTGAGAAATGCCATAGAGATATAGTTGTGAAAGTAGTATGCTGCATGACAAAATGATATAGAATGTGTATGCCATCCAAGTCTTCCAATATTTATTATTGCCAGATGGCACATAATAAAACAGGAAAGCTCTTACTGCCTCTCTGGAAGGACTGATAGCAATACATAATCACATGCTTCAGCTAAGGGAAGATAAACAAAACTATACAGTTAAGTAGAGTTTCTCAATATAGTACAAATGTGACATGATTCTCCATGAGGAAGGGAGGGAGGGAGGGAAAGGAAGGTTACTGATGGACAGGAGACAACTTGGTAATTTCTACAAATAGATTTCATAGACAATCAGTAACATTAACTACCTCTCCCTTTCCTTCCATTTTTTTTCTAAAAGCAATATCATCCATTGATTCTACTTCTAGAACACCTATATAAGCATTTTAATCAATAGGAATACTATCATTCCTCCACTAGAGTCAAGGATAACACTTTGAACTACAGTACATATATAAAAAGTTAAATAATAGCAATAGCACGTAGATTTATATACTACTTCACAGTGCTTTACAGGCCTCTCTAAGCAGTTTATAGAGTCAGCATATTTTCCCCAACAATCTGGGTCCTCATTTTACTGACGTTGCAAGGATGGAAGGCCAAGTCAATCTTGAGCCTGGTGAGATTCGAACTGCCAAATTGCAGTCAGCCAGCAACAACTCACCATAATTCTGGGCCTTCTGCATGGTTTCCAAAGCTGGCCTGGCTTTAGGGAAGTAAAAGTTCCTGCAAACCCACACTTCTTCTCCAAGAGATTCCTTGCCTAGCTTACTAGAGCCCCCCTCCGCCTGGGTTCAGTTAAGGGTTAAGCAGCAGTCATTGTTGGATGCGCGCGCACACTGACACACAAACAGAAAGAGAGGGAGAGAGAGACAGTGACAGAGAGAGAGAGACAGAGACAGAGAAAGAGAAAGAGAAAGAGAAAGATACCATTCCATGCTTGGGGACTTTTATTCGCATCTTAGCTGGCAAGCTACCAGTTGCACCCAGGCTTGGAGAGAAGGACCTCTCCTCCAGCATACTGTGCTGCACCCTGCACTCCTGGGTTGGGAGAGGTGCAAGCACGCATGGTGACAGGGCAACTTGCTCCCAAGGCTCTTTCTGCTGAAGCCTCCAGCCCAGAACAATGACTCTCATTACCCCATTTTTTGCCATCGGGAGCGAGTCACCCAGTCACTTTTCCTACTTTCCCCTCTCCCTGCCCAGGAGCTGTCAGGGACCAGTGCAGCATGCTGAAGGAGAGGTCCTTCTTCCCAAGCCTGGCATGATTGGCAGCTCACATGCAGATAAAAATCCCCAGGCTCAGAATTGTGTCTCTCTCTCTTTCTCTCTGTGTATGTGTGCATGCTTATGTGTGCATGGAACAATGCCTCCTGCTTAGCCCTTAACTAGTAGGGTAAGCAAGGCAAGGAACCTTCAGGAACTTTTGCCTCCTTTAAACCGGGCCTGGCTTTGAAAACCAGAGTGGAAAGCCAGGCCCAGTTTAGAGTGGTCAAGCTCCTGGTGATTTGTCGCCATGGTAAGTGACTGGGGCAAGGTGGTCACAGTGAGTTGTCCCTTTCTGCTGCTATCTGCCTCTTCCCACCACCACAAAATATTTGGTTTGCTTTTGCTGCAACTTTCTTCTGCTTCGTTCAAAAAATCGGTCTTGAAGATCCCAAAGTTCATTTAAAATTATAAAATAAATACTGTCAAAAACATCCATCAGGAGAGTAGGGGAGAAACACACAACAATCATTGCTGTAAAAGGAGAACCTTTATTTGATGCAGTACAGACAGTGGAAGACAGAAGGAACAACAAAGCATGATAAATCTGCACCCGTGGTATCATTGGAGCTATATCAAAAGAAAATTTTTTAAAGTAATTTTTTTCCTAGGATTCCCTGATTATTTACTCTCCCTTATATTAATCGTACTGAACATACGAATATGTTCTGCTTGTGAGTTTTTATTTACCTAACTGGTTCACCAAAAGTCGATTAGGGATTAAGATACTTCAGGAATGCAGATCTTGCTTATAATGTACTCTGTAATAACACAACTTTAATTCTAAATAAACAAGGAATGTAATGCATAAATGTATAAATGCAGATCCCTATAATCTTTCACAGTATTCTACAATCATAATGATTTTAAAATGACTGAGCTGAAATTTGAGTATTTGAACTTACTTCTTTTGCAGTTGACATCTGAGATTTTTTGGGAGGATGTGGGGGAGGAGAGTACAGTATATGATGTTGTGAGTTCCTTAGTTCCTTCCATCAGTTCTCTAGTCAGCCTTCCCCTCCTGGTAGCTTGGTCTACAATGAGTTAGTTATGAAACCACTCTTCCCAGTTTTCTCTGCCCATCCTAGTTGATCCAGTGGGTGTAGGTGCCATCAGCCAAGCCTGTTGGCTGGCAGGGCCCCATAGGGTAACTTCTTCTGCTATGGCATCCACTTTCTGGATCATCATCCCTGCAGAGCTTAGGATGGCCCCATCCCAGCTGGCTTTCTGCAGAGCACTGGTTCTGTGCCTAAGGTTGGAACTCTGGTTGTGTGATGGAACTAGTTTCCAAGCGGTCTTGAGGCAGAAATGGTATTTTTTTTATTTATTTATTTGATTTGCCAATTGTTTACAAGATAATAAGTATAAATGTATACATAGTTGTGAATACATGAAATGGGTACATATAAGAAAAATAAAAGAATAAGAGAAACAATAGGACAGGGACGGTAGGCACGTTGGTGCGCTTATGCACGCCCCCTACAGGCCTCTTAGGAAAGGGGTGAGGTCAATAGTAGACAGTCTAAGGTTAAAGTTTTTGGGGTTTGGGGAAGAAACTACAGAGTCGGGTAGAGTATTCCAGACATTGACCACTCTATTGCTGAAGTCGTATTTCCTGCAATCAAGTTTGGTGCGGTTTACTTTGAGTTTGTATCTATTGTGTGCTCTTGTGTTGTTATGGTTGAAGCTGAAGTATTCATTGACAGGTAGGACATTGCAATGTATGATTTTATATACCATGCTTAAGTCAGACCGAAGGCAGGCGTAATTCAAGGTTTTCAAGTTCTAGAATTTCAAGTCTGGTGGCATAAGGTATTCTACAACGAGTAGAGGAGTGGAGAACTCTTCTTGTGAAATATTTCTGGACTTTCTCAATTGTGCTAATATCAGATACGTAGTGTGGGTTCCAGACTGATGAACTGTATTCGAGTATTGGTCTAGCAAATGTTTTGTATGCTCTGGTTAGTAGTGTGATATTACCAGAGAAAAAGCTACGTAGGATTAGGTTAACAACTCTTAATGCCTTTTTGGCTATGTAGTTGCAGTGGGCTCTAGCACTTAGATCATTAGAGGTGAGTATTCCAAGGTCCTTTACAGAGCTTGAGTCATCAACAAGATCTTGACTATTCAGCTTGTATTTTATTTTCTGATTTTTTTTGCCAATATGTAAGACAGAGCATTTATTTGTTGAGATTTGAAGTTGCCATTTGTTTGACCACTCTGATACATAGTCAAGATCTTTTTGTAGGGTAGCAGTATTGTCTGTGGTATTGAACAGCTTTACATCATCAGCGAAAGAGAACGCAATTGCTCTTAATATGATCACAGAGGTGGTTTATGTAGAGTATGAAGAGAGTTGGTCCTAGAACACTGCCTTGGGAACACCACTATTGACAGGTACTGGATTTGATAGTACGCTCCCGATTTTGACCATTTGTTGTCTGTTTGACAGGAATGCTTCTATCCAGTTATTCAGTTGTCCAGAGATACCATAGGATTTTATTTTTAGGAGTAGTTTGTCGTGTACCACTGAATCAAAGGCTTTACAGAAGTCTATGTAGATTGCGTCTATTGCTTTGCCCTGGTCGAGTTGTGTCGTCCATATGTTTTTGCAGTGTAAGAGTTGCAGATTACAGGATAGTTTTTCTGAAACCAAATTGTTTATTGGAGAGTAGGTTATTTGTCTCTAAGTGAAGGATGATGGATTGGTTAATAATTGATTCCATGACTTTACAGGTGACGCAGCATAAGGAGATTGGCCTGTAATTTTCAACTAGGCTTGGGTCTCCCTTTTGAAGATGGGGATGACTGTGGCTTGTGACCATAGGTTAGGCAAGGAGCTGGTTCTGAAAGATTTTTCAAAGATTATGCTTAGAGGTTTGGCTATGGCAGTGGATAGCTTTCTTAGAAGTAGGCACATATTCCATCCGGTCCAATAGATAGAGATGGTTTTAGGTTGCGTAGTGCTTTTTCAACATTGTCTTCTGTGAAATCGATATGTATTAGATCATTGTTGTTATCTGTGGTACGGCTAGGAAATACTGGGCATGATTCATTGCTGTTTACAAATACTGAGCCGAAGAATGTGTTAAAGATGTTGGCTTTAATGGTGTCATCGTTGCAGTCTTTACCATCAGGTCCTATCAGGGAGGGATGGACCTTGAGTCTTTTAGTTTGTTGTTTACAAAATTGTAAAAAGCACGGGTGGAATTGGTGCTTAGAAGATTTTCCTCTTGTTTAATGTGATAATTGGTGCATTCGGTCTTTATCTGGTGGCATAAATTTTTGTATCGGTTTTTGAAATTGGCAACGTGACCAGATTTGTTTTTCCGCCAGAGTGATCTCTTTTTGGATTGAAGTTTCCTTATTGATATGGGTAATCTGCTTTTTGTTTTGTTTTGGGAGTTGTTGTTGGTACATATAGTTTGATGACTCTTTTGACTTCAAGTAAAAATATGTTGTAATGGTCTTCAACAGTATTGCATCCAGTGAATAGAGATTGCCAATCAAGGGATGAGAGATCGTTGTGTATAAGATCATAGTTGCCTTTTTGAAGTTACAATTGGGAATTACATCATTGTGGTGATTTTTGTGTGGACGTATGTTGAGACAAAAGTCAATCATATTGTGGTCACTACTGGAAAAGGGTTCTTTAGTTTGTATTCGTAAATTAAATTCAAACTATTGCAGAAGATGAGATCGAGGCAGTTGTTTAGTCTAGTGTTGTTGGTTACTAGTTGTTCCAGTCCCAGATTTGTAATAGCATTGTAGAAGGTTGTGTGTATGATTTCAGTTGTACAATCATTTAGGGTCCAGTCAATATGAGGTAGATTGAAATCACCAAGAAAGATAAAAGGGTATGGGCAGGATGCAGCCCATGTTAGTAATGTATTTAGCTTGTTTGCATGTTCGATGTCATAATCAGGTGCTCTGTAACATAGTAAGAATCGAATTGTGATATTTAAGGATAGTTCACAGATGATGGTCTCAGGAAGAGCAAGCTCCTGGGTAACTTGGATATTTTTTAGATGTAAGGATTTTTTATAGAAGATAGCAACACCACCTCCTCGACGATTTTCACGATCTGATCGGTAAACATGATAGTCTCTTACTGTGGTAATGGAGTCGGGAGAGATGCATTGAGCCATGTTTCACAGACAAATATAATGTCAAAGTTAGCCATATTTAGGAGGATGAGAAATTCAGGTATTTTATTCACGAGGCTTCTTGCATTGAGTAGTTTGCATTTAAGGCCGGCAGTAGTTGGAATTGAGGTAGTTGGGGCGTGCGTGCCTAGTCTTGGGTGATGGTGGATCGGTTGAGGTAGGGTTGTGGTTGAGGGTAAAAGCTGAGTATTGGGTTGCGTGGCTTACTTTTGATACAGTCAGCATGGTAGTCAATGTACAGGTCCTTCTCTCCATTGTCTAGACGGTTTTTGAGTTCAATGCGGAGTACACGGGAGCGGGCACGTTGCTGTATGGTTAGGTCAGGGCGGCAACGGAGGTTCTTATGGTTGGTGTTGGTTTTGGCGAGTGAGTTTATAGTATAAATTAATTTACGTTTGCTTGTTTCATTTTTGCAAATGACTCTGCACAGGCGTGGGGCTACAGAGCCGTCACTGTTATTGAGCTCTCGGCCAATGCGTGAAATGTCAAGTATTTCATCAGCGGAGATGGTTGATGCTTGATAATCCCTGATGATGTTTTGGACAGTTGTGATGTCATCATTGTTATTGGTGACCTCTAGACCAAATAAGATGGCGTTTGGACGTTTCCGTTCACGCTCAACAGCTTCTCTGATGAGGATTGGGATATCAATATTTGTCTGGGTTGTGTTTATTTGTGGATTGGGTTTTGGATTGGGTTGTGGTTGTTGGGTAGAGATGTGGTTTGTAGCTATTGGAAGTTCAGGTTTTTGCGTTGTTTCTTTTTTTTCAAGGTTGGATATTCTTTCTTTTACGGCGTCCAGGGATGCTACTATGGTTTCAATGGTATCAATTCTTTCCAACAGATCCAGTTTGGGTTTGCATGCGTCCAGGGATGCTACTATGGTTTCAATGGTATCAATTCTTTCCAACAGATCCAGTTTGGGTTTGCATGAATTGCAGTAATATGGAAACTCATTGGATGATTCCAGGTATTGAATAAATTGCTCGGTTAATCCCAAGCAGTCATGATGAGTGTATTTCTTACACAGAGAACATTTGATGGAGTTTTCATTATCCTTTAGATTTTTGTAGCATTTAAGGCATGTGCAGGAGTTAATCAGTGTTTGATTAAAGTAATGAGGTAGTATTAAGAGTCTGCAAGGAAAGGGTTAATGCTGTTGTTGACTGAGAGGAAATTGTTGCTCAGGTTCTGACCAGTTCTGACCAGTTCTGGAGAACCAGGAGTGGGAATCTTGAGTAGTTTGGAGAACCAGCAAATACCACTTCTGACTGGAGATTTTACAGTATCTTTCCCCTGCCACACCCACCAAGCCACGCCCACAGAATTTGAATCCCACCACTGTCTTAATGGCTATTTTGTAATTCACTGCCTGCTGGATGTTTGACTTCTTGTTCATGTTATATGTGTATTTGTAGATCTTTTTTGTGAGCTGCCCTGAGTCATGTATAGATATGGGCACTCACTGTCAGCTATATAAATCAAGTGAATAAATAAACTCTTTTCATATCCTATTCAGCAGAATCTTCGGTGATTGATATGGTGGCAATGTACAGCTCAAAATATCCAGAAGCTACCAGGCTCTAGTAACTGTTAATATCAAGTGTTAATATATTATTAAATGAAGTGCATTGGAAACTAATCCAATTATCTGAATGTTTTGCCTCCATTTGTGGAGTTTGATTAAGAATAGAATAGTAAGTGGTATGCAAATTTACTCACCACTTACCACTCATCAGTCAGTTCTGTTTCAGTTTAATCTGCTGCAATATTTTATACCAAGCCTAAGCCTTTCATAAACCAAATAAATAGAACCCTGTGACTTTGGTCATCTCTTTCTGCAAAATATTTGCCCACAATAGCAATAAAATTGTGCCGTAGATTGATTCTGATATTTCCATGTTTCTTTACAATTCTTTTTCCACTGCTGTTTTATGACATAATATAATCAGGTTCCAATTTAATCAATTTTGTGTATATAGGCCTTGAAAAAAGCAATAATACCTTATTCTCTTTCAGCTACATTAGGATCTCTAGGGAATACAACCTAAACATCTATGTGAAGGATTTTCTTCCTTGGTGTTGTGGTTTTCCCGTCTCTCATAACACGACAATAACTCAATCCTTTGGTGTCAGAATAAACTAGGCAGTTTAGAAGGCTAACAACAATAAAAAAGAGATGGAGAATAAAATTTTTGTCTTTTCTAGTTTTCCCTTGTAGTTCATAACCTATACATTCCCACCTGAGTTTAGTCCTTGCTGTCTATTGTGTATATTGTCTTTCTTGGTCTTGCTTCATTGCCACCTGTATCATAAATGGAGGACAGGACAATAACATTTTGGAATGATTTAAAACATTTTATTATTATTTTCTAACCCTGAGGGCATCTTGGAAGAAATATGCACTAAGCAAATTAAAACACTTCCTGTTATATTCTGGCATGGGTGCAAGTAATTGAGACGAGTCAGTGACTTAGTGAACTTCAACTCTTTATTAAGAATCAGAACAAGAGAGAGAGCAAACTCTTGGACAGCAGTAGCCCTTTTATAGAGCTAGCTACTGACCTGTTAACCAATGACCTGTGTCCACATGCTTAACTTTTGCCCAATGAAAAGATGTTAACTAATAGCCAATCAGGTTGCTCCGTGATGACCAATCCCAGTTCGCTATTCGTGGGCCAATCCAAAGTGCAGGATTTCAAGCCTGCTTAACATAATGTTAATAAGTTTTATTAAATGGTTTTTGTTAGTTCATAACACCCCTCCCCTAGGTTCCGTTTGAAGGGTGCGGTAACATATTCGTGTAGATATGCAGGTCGTTTCACCTGCCTGTTTGATTTTCGCAGTTCCACCGGTTTTTGTCTGCAGTCCGATTCCGGTGGAACGCTATTAAGGGTTTCTGGTGCGGCTAGTTCCGTTTCTGCATGGGGGACTCGCACGGCTCTCGTTGTTGTTATCCCAGTCTCCTAGGCTTGCTTCCAGGTCCCGTGGGCTTGCCTCCCTCATGCTATTTCTGGGCAGAGATAACACCCCGTTCCCTGATTCTTCTTCAGGTTGCGCGTTTCGTTTGTTAGGTTGCTGGGTCCCGTGATTATGTCGTCATCTAGCCCTTTTCGGCCTCCCGATATCTCCTCCCCTTAGTTTGTGAATTATGGAAGTCACGGGAGGTGGGTGCCATTCTGGATCGGAGTTGATCTATGTGGCGTTTCCAAAATCTCCGTCATTAGTCTGTAGGCGGTAGGATCTGGGGCCGGTGGGTTGGGTAATAGTTGCAGGGACCCATAACGGGTCGCCGGAAAAGTTTTTAGCAAACACCAAGTCGCCTACCTTGAATTCGCGGCACTTCCCACTGGATCCACAGAGTTTTTCTGGTGAATAAGAGGGATGGAGGCGGTCGAGGTGAGAGCGAAGTCTCCGCCCCATTAGCAGTTCGGCAGGCATCTTATTCATGATGCTGTGGGGTGATGTGTTGGAGCAGGAGTATTCGGTTGAGCTTGTCGTCGATGTCCCCATAGTCCATTTTATGTAGGGTTTTCTTGACGAACTGTACCATTCGCTCCGCCCTTCCGTTAGCCGCAGGGTGCTCTGGCGAGGTGAGCGCGTGGCGGATGCCCTGGTCCGCTAGATACTGTTCAAAAGCTAGGGCCGTGAACTGGGGCCCGTTATCAGAAACTAAAACGTCTGGTAACCCATGCGTTGCGAATAATTTATTCAGTTTATTAATGACTGAGTCTGTAGTGGTTGTCTTCATCTTTTGGATTTCCAGCCAGTTTGAATAGGCGTCAACTGTTAATAAAAATGTGTGTCCTTTGGTGGGTCCCGCAAAATCAACGTGGATACGGGACCACGGACCTCGAGGGTTTCCATTCGGTTGGCGTCGCTTTAGGTGGGGCGTTGCTAACGTCCTGGCACTTCTGGCACGTGGTTACCCAGGCTGCAATCTGTTTATCAATGCCCGGCCACCATGCGTAGCTTCGTGCGAGCACCTTCATGCGCACGATGCCCGGATGTCCCTCATGTAATTCTTTCAAAACAGTCTGTTGTAGCCTCTCTGGGACGACTACTCTATCCCCCAGAGAACGCAACCTCTCTGGGAGAAAAGCTCTGTCTGCCGATTCTTGAATGGTGCGAAATCGTCGTGGATTTGGTGGCTGGCCATCCTCGTTCGACCCAGCTGAGGACTCGTGCTAGGACAGGATCCCGTTTTGTCTCGATCGCGATGTCTCTCGCTGTTAGCGGTGGCGCAGTGCAGCATCTCGATTTGTAGTGTCGTGAGGGTTGGAGCTGGGTCGTCGACGGCTTCCGGAAGTGGAGAACGACTCAATGCATCAGTGTGGGGAATGGCTTTCCTCGGGGCGATGTTGCAACATGTAATTGTAGGCAGCTAGGAACTCAGACCATCGAGTCATTCTTGGTGATAATATATAGGGGTTGGCTTGTCTCCCGCTATAATACCAAGCAATGGTTTGTGATCTGTAACTATCAAATGTCGCCCATACACTACCGGAAAACGCTACAGCAGACACAACAGCAAGGGCCCCTTAGAGTGGCTAAGTCCTTCGCCTTAAAGTTCGTGAGAAAACGCAATGGTGCCTGCTCCGCTTGGGAGTACATGGCAAGATTGCCCCACCCAAAAGGCCAAGAAAGTAAAGGTAAAGTCGTTGTACGCATCAAAACAGCCGGAGGTTGAGTTCACGTTGAAGCACCACGCCCCAGACCCAGGTAGCCTTTTATCAAGAAGTGTGAGGGCCCACAGTCGCCGGGGCAGAAACGGAAGAAGAGCCCAGAGGCTTGGAGGCGTCATTCTTTGGGCTTTAACCTTTAGCTGTTACAGGGGTGGTCTGACACAGGGTACCCAGGACCCCCCGGCACAGTTGACATTTTTTTAACCTTCACCGTCTTTAATCTTAGACCATTCTGAGCCTTTTCTAATGTCTCTAGAAACCACAAAAAGGTCCCCTTAGCCTTTGTAAGCTCCAAACTTTGAATGAGCAGCCACATGGTCTGCAAAACCCTCTACGCGATGTTTGGCCCGCATCACGGGCCTGTTGGCCTGCCAACCAATTTACACCCCACCACCCAGGACTGGAAAGGTGTGACCACGGGGCCTTTGCTGGCGGGTTCAGTCGAAACAAACCATCTGGTTTGAGGGGTTGGGGTTTCGGGGTCGGTTGGCCTGGCTAGTCGAGTGCCCCTTTGGTTTTAGAGGCACAGGGGCAGGGGGACGGGCCCGCGCGAGACCCGATGAGCGACCCAGCAGCCGAGACGGGGGACAGGCCGCGGCGCCGTCGTGGGAGCTTGAAGGCTTGGCCGCCCGGCCTTGGTAGACCTGGGGCCGCGACGAGGCTCTAGTAACTGTTAATATCAAGTGTTAATATATTATTAAATGAAGTGCATTGGAAACTAATCCAATTATCTGAATGTTTTGCCTCCATTTGTGGAGTTTGATTAAGAATAGAATAGTAAGTGGTATGCAAATTTACTCACCACTTACCACTCATCAGTCAGTTCTGTTTCAGTTTAATCTGCTGCAATATTTTATACCAAGCCTAAGCTTTTCATAAACCAAATAAATAGAACCCTGTGACTTTAGCCATCTCTTTCTGCAAAACATTTGCCCACAATAGCAATAAAATTGTACCATAGATTGATTCTGATATTTCCATGTTTCTTTACAATTCTTTTTCCACTGCTGTTTTATGACATAATATAATCAGGTTCCAATTTAATCAATTTTGTGTATATAGGCCTTGAAAAAGCAATAATACCTTATTCTCTTTCAGCTACATTAGGATCTCTAGGGAATACAACCTAAACATCTATGTGAAGGATTTTCTTCCTTGGTGTTGTGGTTTTCCGTCTCTCATAACACGACAATAACTCAATCCTTTGGTGTCAGAATAAACTAGGCAGTTTAGAAGGCTAACAACAATAAAAAAGAGATGGAGAATAAAATTTTTGTCTTTTCTAGTTTTCCCTTGTAGTTCATAACCTATACATTCCCACCTGAGTTTAGTCCTTGCTGTCTATTGTGTCTATTGTCTTTCTTGGTCTTGCTTCATTGCCACCTGTATCATAAATGGAGGACAGGACAATAACATTTTGGAATGATTTAAAACATTTTATTATTATTTTCTAACCCTGAGGGCATCTTGGAAGAAATATGCACTAAGCAAATTAAAACACTTCCTGTTATATTCTGGGCATGGGTGCAAGTAATTGAGACGAGTCAGTGACTTAGTGAACTTCAACTCTTTATTAAGAATCAGAACAAGAGAGAGAGCAAACTCTTGGACAGCAGTAGCCCTTTTATAGAGCTAGCTACTGACCTGTTAACCAATGACCTGTGTCCACATGCTTAACTTTTGCCCAATGAAAAGATGTTAACTAATAGCCAATCAGGTTGCTCCGTGATGACCAATCCCAGTTCGCTATTCGTGGGCCAATCCAAAGTGCAGGATTTCAAGCCTGCTTAACATAATGTTAATAAGTTTTATTAAATGGTTTTTTGTTAGTTCATAACACCCCTCCCCCCTAGGTTCCGTTTGAAGGGTGCGGTAACATATTCGTGTAGATATGCAGGTCGTTTCACCTGCCTGTTTGATTTTCGCAGTTCCACCGGTTTTTGTCTGCAGTCCGATTCCGGTGGAACGCTATTAAGGGTTTCTGGTGCGGCTAGTTCCGTTTCTGCGCGGGGGGACTCGGCACGGCTCTCGTTGTTGTTATCCCAGTCTCCTAGGCTTGCTTCCGGGTCCCATGGGCTTGCCTCCCTCATGCTATTTCTGGGCAGAGATAACACCCGTTCCCTGATTCTTCTTCAGGTTGCGCGTTTCGTTTGTTAGGTTGCTGGGTCCCCATGATTATGTCGTCATCTAGCCCATTTTCGGCCTCCTCGATATCTCCTCCCCCCTTAGTTTGTGAATTATGGAAGTCACGGGAGGTGGGTGCCATTCTGGATCGGAGTTGATCTATGTGGCGTTTCCAAAATCTCCCGTCATTAGTCTGTAGGCAGTAGGATCTGGGGCCGGTGGGTTGGGTAATAGTTGCAGGGACCCATAACGGGTCACCGGAAAAGTTTTTAGCAAACACCAAGTCGCCTACCTTGAATTCGCGGCACTTCCTGCTGGATCCACAGGGTTTTTCTGGTGAATAAGAGGGATGGAGGCGGTCGAGGTGAGAGCGAAGTCTCCGCCCCATTAGCAGTTCGGCAGGCGTCTTATTCATGATGCTGTGTGGGGTGATGTGTTGGAGCAGGAGTATTCGGTTGAGCTTGTCGTCGATGTCCCCATAGTCCATTTTATGTAGGGTTTTCTTGACGAACTGTACCATTCGCTCCGCCCTTCCGTTAGCCGCAGGGTGCTCTGGCGAGGTGAGCGCGTGGCGGATGCCCCAGTCCGCTAGATACTGTTCAAAAGCTAGGGCCGTGAACTGGCGCCCATTATCAGAAACTAAAACGTCTGGTAACCCATGCGTTGCGAATAATTTATTCAGTTTATTAATGACTGAGTCTGTAGTGGTTGTCTTCATCTTTTGGATTTCCAGCCAGTTTGAATAGGCGTCAACTGTTAATAAAAACGTGTGTCCTTTGGTGGGTCCCGCAAAATCAACGTGGATACGGGACCACGGACCTCGAGGGGTTTCCCATTCGGTTGGCGTCGCTTTAGGTGGGGCGTTGCTAACGTCCTGGCACTTCTGGCACGTGGTTACCCAGGCTGCAATCTGTTTATCAATGCCCGGCCACCATGCGTAGCTTCGTGCGAGCACCTTCATGCGCATGATGCCCGGATGTCCCTCATGTAATACTTTCAAAACAGTCTGTTGTAGCCTCTCTGGGACGACTACTCTATCCCCCCAGAGAACGCAACCTCTCTGGGAGAAAAGCTCTGTCTGCCGATTCTTGAATGGTGCGAAATCGTCGTGGATTTGGTCGGCTGGCCATCCTCGTTCGACCCAGCTGAGGACTCGTGCTAGGACAGGATCCCATTTTGTCTCGATCGCGATGTCTCTCGCTGTTAGCGGTGGCGAGTGCAGCATCTCGATTTGTAGTGTCGTGAGGGTTGGAGCTGGGTCGTCGACGGCTTCCGGAAGTGGAGAACGACTCAATGCATCAGCGTGGGGAATGGCTTTCCCCGGGCGATGTTTCAACACGTAATTGTAGGCAGCTAGGAACTCAGACCATCGAGTCATTCTTGGTGATAATATATAGGGGGTTGGCTTGTCTCCCGCTATAATATCAAGCAATGGTTTGTGATCTGTAACTATCGTAAATGCTCGTCCATACACATACTCATGAAAACGTTTCACAGCAGACACAACAGCAAGGGCCTCCTTATCGAGTTGGCTATAGTTCCTTTCGGCCTTCAATAATGTTCGTGAGAAAAACGCAATAGGTGCCTCGTTTCCGTTTGGGAGTACATGGCTTAAGATTGCTCCCACTCCAAATGGTGAAGCGTCACAAGTAATAGTTAAAAGTAAAGTCTCGTTGTACTGCATCAAAACAGCGTCAGAGGTTAGCAAGTCTTTCACTTGTTGGAAGGCACGTTCCTCTCGACGTCCCCAGACCCAGGTAGCTCTTTTATCAAGAAGTCTGTGTAAGGGCTCCGCTACAGTCGCCTTCTGGGGCAAGAAAACGTTGTAGAAGTTAATGAGCCCCAGAAAGGCTTGGAGGTCTGTTCTATTCTTGGGCGTTGGGGCGTTTTTAATCGCTTTTAGCTTGTTATCAGTGGGGTGGATTCCTTGACTATCGAGAAGGTATCCCAGGAACTCTACCCTCTCGGTACACAGTTGACATTTATTTTTTTTAACCTTTAGGCCGGCGTCTTTAAATTTCTTTAGAACCATTCTGAGACACTTTTCTAAGATGTCTCTACTTGGGGCGGCGACTAATACATCATCAAAATATGGTACGACCCCTTTTATGCCTTGTAAGAGTCTCTCCATTAAACTTTGAAAAATTCCCGGAGCTACGCTCACTCCGAACTGGAGTCTATTGCATTTAAAAGCGCCTCTATGCGTAACGATAGTTTGTGCTTCCGCAGTTTCCGCATCAACGGGCAACTGTTGGTACGCTTGTGCCAAATCCAATTTAGCAAATATCTTCCCACCACCCAGGGACTGGAGAAGGTGTTGAACCACCGGTACCGGGTAAGCACTTTGCTGAAGTCCGTGGTTCAAAGTGGCCCGATAATCCCCACAAATTCTTAACAATCCATCTGGTTTGATGGGGGTTACAATTGGGGTTTCCCGACGGGCGTGGTCGGTTGGTTCTAAAACGCCCTGGGCTATTAGTTTATCGAGTTGCTCGTCGATCTTTGGTTTTAGTGCAAAAGGCACCCGACGAGGCTTAAGGTGGATGGAAGCTACTTCAGGGTTGAGGTTAAACGATATTGGGGTCCCCTTGTACTTGCCTAGTCTGTCTGAGAAAACGTCCTGGAATTCTTGGATGAGCGACTCCTCCCAGTCGTTGCTCTCAGCTCGGTGGACGCCGGCTACCATGATCCCGGCGGGGTGAACCATTGTAGGCCTAATAAGCTAGGCCGATCACGATCGACGACAGTCTGTGGTAATGATGCGATACGGTTCTTGAATGAGACTTGGACTTGGCTGGAACCGACGACCGGGATTCTGTTGCCCTGGTAGTCCTTGAGTATGATCTTCTGGGGGCTGAGGTCCTGTCGACGGATGGCCGGGATTAGTTGCTTGAAAGTTTTCCAGGAAACCATTGAGAGGGACGACCCCGAGTCGACTTCCATCACGCAAGGTTGGTTCTCGATGGCGACCTTCACTCGGATCTTCCTTGCGTCTAAGGATGTAGCGTGGCCGATGGTAATGGTTTGGTGTGCTTCTTCCCGTCTCGAGGAAGAGGCAGGTGCTTTATTTCTGTAGGAGTGGTTGTTCCATTGGTGGTTCAGGTGGTTCCGATTCGTGGTTTCGAATCCTGAAGACTGGCTGCAGTTATTCTCCCTGCGCTTGGGACTGGACCCTCGCTTGCTTCTGCAGACCTTTGCAATGTGGCCTCTTTTTCCACAGGAACGGCAGAGTGCGTCGAGGAATTTGCACTCGGATCGTGGGTGGTTTGCCTCACAACCCACACATTGTCGCGGGAATCGTTGGGTTTGTTGGTCTCGTTCAGACCAGAGTCGGTTGACCTCTTCCTCATCACTTTCTGATGGGGATTCCAGGTCTTCATGATGCGCCGTTGTTGAGTGCCTCTCGGGGCGAGGCGAGGTGTCATTCGCGAGTTGACGGAGCGGTGCGTTGTTGCGGCGCATTCGAGCGGCCGACTTCCTGGTTGCTTCTGCTGCAGTAGCGTCTGCGATGGCATCGGCAAGATCGATGTCCCCTTTTGCCATGATCTTGCTTTGCACCGTCTGGTCATCTAATCCCAGAACTATGCGGTCTCGCAAAGCTTCTTCGAGGTTGGAAAACCCACAGAGGCCTCCCAAATTCCGGAGATCAGCGATGTAGTCTGCGAGACTTTCGCTTTTCCGTTGGTCCCTCTGGTAAAATTCATGTCTTCGAACAAGTGTGGGCACCGCGGGTGCATAGTGGGCCTTTAGGAGGGGAGCGAGGGCGTCCCAGTCCATTGATTTTACTTCAGCCGGTTTTGCGAGTGATTTTGCCATTTTAAATACGGCCAGCCTGCAATGGGTCAGGAATATTGCTCGTTTCTTGCCGGTTGTCGCGTCCTTTAAGTTATTGGTCTCCAAAAACATTTGGAACCAATCCATATATGAGTCCCAGTCTTCGTTTGCCGGGTCGAATGGAGCGGGTGGTATAGCACCGCTGGCCATGTTGCTGTCGTTGGTGCATGTTCAGCCACGTGCTCTGCTTGGCGCTCTTTAGTGTTCAGTCAGCTCTATCGTCTCTTGCATCCCATCCTCGTTGCCAGTGTTATATTCTGGGCATAGGTGCAAGTAATTGAGACGAGTCAGTGACTTAGTGAACTTCAACTCTTTATTAAGAATCAGAACAAGAGAGAGAGCAAACTCTTGGACAGCAGTAGCCCTTTTATAGAGCTAGCTACTGACCTGTTAACCAATGACCTGTGTCCACATGCTTAACTTTTGCCCAATGAAAAGATGTTAACTAATAGCCAATCAGGTTGCTCCGTGATGACCAATCCCAGTTCGCTATTCGTGGGCCAATCCAAAGTGCAGGATTTCAAGCCTGCTTAACATAATGTTAATAAGTTTTATTAAATGGTTTTTTGTTAGTTCATAACACTTCCAATCATTGTTTAGCACTTGAAAATATTAACAATTCCCACCACTAGTCAAATTTTGGAAGTCAAAACTCCTGAACTGAATTCAGATTTTCTGGTCTTTAACTTCATCATCTCTATGTGTAGACAGATTAGACAGATTAGATCTATTCCTGTACTAGCTATTTGTGTGATGCCTTTACACATTGTAAGGTGCTTTGTAGTCTACTGTACAGTTTTACCCAGTGATCTCCATCAAGCCATAGAGAAGGATGTTACTCACTTCATGTGGAACTCCTAATTTTCCCAGTTTTCAGTTCTCCTGAGACTAGCCAAACTTAGGCAAGTTGCAAATGAGGACTTTTGACTCTGCCACAGATAGATAATCAAAAGACAATTACATTCTTCTTAAAGGCATCACACAGATAGGCTAGTATTTATACATCTTAAATTAATCAGAGGTTAGAACTTCCTTAAACCTGGTGGGTCATAACTAATTCCTTAAGTTTACTTACAATATTTAGAATAGCACTGAAATGTGCAGAAAGTAAGAGAACAGACAAGGTAAAGGAAGTAAAGCACCAACCAGTTCTTGTTGTTGTGAGCTCCTCTAGTTGAAAATACATATATTTATATGACTTACCTAAAGCATGACCGCTACTCATGTCTTTTAAATGTATTTGTAAACTTGAAAGGTCTTCTGATGACCTTGCCTTCATTAAAGAAACCTTGCACTTCTTGGACTTATTGCCATGGCAATTGATATTATGGCCTGCTACCTATTTCGCTAAAACTCAGATCGACAATCGAACATCATCTAGGCCACTGTCAGTCTCACAACTATAAAACATGTAGCCCTTTCTAAAGATTTATATTACAGTTTATAATTATTAGTCCATAAGCTGATGCTCAAAAGAATATTCCTTATTAAATAATATGCAGAAAGTAGATCTACTTATACAAAAAGTAAAGAATTGTGAAATACAACTTATCTTGAAAAATGTGTAAATGCTATTGCACCAACTGATCATATTAATGCCTATAAAGAACAGTAGTCCTATTACTAGGCAGATTAGTAACTACATAGAATAGTTGGTTTTATAAGCTGTGTTTTATTTAAAAAAATTACTTGCTGATTTCCATAGAATAAGGTTGAAAGAAATCAGCATATGCTCTTACTGCAACTTATCATCATGTTTAATTTGCAAAGTTCTTTATGTTCTTGTTTATACTTTTCTCTGAATAACCAACTTATAAACATCACTTGAACCCAGGTCTCTTTGAACTACATTGACATCTAAAGCATTGGGTTTTTTGGCTGCTGCAGTACACTGGTGACTTATACGTGTTAAACTTCAGTCTGAAACAAAGCCATAGAATGGCACCCATCCTTGAGGCAAAGCATCTGTTTCATAAACTTCTTTGAATTTGTTCCCCATCTTACAGTTGCAGCTGGATAGATTCCTATTCACATTTACTTTATATTGCAGTCCTTTATCTAAAATGGCCATCCTATTCTGTTGTAATTGAAAAAAGGTTGTATATAGCTTCCATGGAATATTTTGATTTGACAAATAAGATATCATCCAGTAATTCCACGATTTCACAGATTAACCCAAGCTGCCTCTCTTGTGGGATAGGATCACAGAATAGAGCTGGAATAAACCTTAGAGGTCTTCTAGACCAACCCCTTGCTCAAGCAGGAGACCCTGTACCATTCCAGACAAATTGCTGTCCAGTCTCTTCTTAAAAACCTCCAATGATGAAGCACCCACAACTTCTGAAGTCAAGCTGCTCCACTGGTTAATAGTTTTCACTGTTAGCAAGTTTTCTCCTTAATTCTAGGTAGCTTCTCTCCTTGGTTAGTTTCCATCCATTGTTTCTTGTCTTACCTTCTTGCACTTTGGAAAATAAATTGACCCTGTCTTCTTTGTGGAAACCCCTCAAATACTGGAATACTGGTTATCATGTCATCCCTAGTCCTTTTTTCTCTAGATTAGTCGTACCCACTTCCTGAAATCATTCTTCATATGTTTTAGTCTCCATGCCCCTAATCCTCTTAGTTGCTTTTCTCTGCACTTTTCCCAAAGTCTCAATATCTATTTTGTAATGTGGTGACCAAAACTTGTATTATTCCAAGTTGGCCTTACTAAGGCTTTATAAAGCAGTACTAATACTTCACATGGTATTGATTGCATTAGGATTGCATTAGCTTTAATTCATTAATTCATTATCTAATGCATTAATTTGTGGTTTGGTACCATTACAGTGCTGATGATACTCAGCTTTACATCACTTTCTCAGACTGTTGATTCTGCTGAGGTCTGATTCCAGTGTCTGAAAACTGTAAATGTCTAGATAGACAGAAAAGGTTTAATTTGAACCTAGCAATATGGAATTACTACTTGTCAATTCGGATTCCATGGTACTACCAGCAGTACCTCTATTTCAGGAAGCATAGCCCTGAGATAGAGGATCTATGACCTGGATTCACAATTCCTGACTGAATATGGTTTGAAACGATGATTAAGAAAGCCTTTATACTGTTTTTATTTAATTTTTTTAAAGTTTTCTAAAATAGTCTTTAAATCATTGTTCGCAGTCAGATCCAAGAAGGAGCATCCATGATGTATCTCAAATAATTTATTCTTCATTTGTATTTCTGTTATAATATTATGAAATTGTAGTCAATCATAATTGTAAGGATCATTTTATTAATGTTTCATATGTTTAAGGATGGAGTTCATTTTTAAAAAAACAGAACTTCCTATTTTCAAATATTCTAGAAAAGTTCTCTTTGTTAGAAAGAGAACTATGTATCCCATTCATTTGGAACTTTGTTATTTCAATAGGTGAAAGAAACTTTTCCAGCGAGAGGAAGATTACATTTGAACTACACTGAAGAATTTTTTTAAAGATGGGCACTGCTTGAATCTCAATGAATCTAAACTATTCCACTTGCGTATTATTAAACTAACAGCTGGAAGAAAGCTCCCAAAAGTTTGTAACCATCTAGTCCAATGGGATTCATAGTTTGGAGACAATGGTCTGTTTCAGGCTATTAAAGTAAGGATAGAGTAGGCCAGAACATGGCAAATGGGGGTCCCTTAATACTTGAATACATGGTCTATTTTATTTTTTTTAATAGCTTTTTCAAGTCCAAGCTGATAACTTCCTGAATAGATTCTTGCTGTTTTCTTGGCAACAACATGGAAATGGTTTGCTACTGACTTCATCCATGATGGTTCTTGACTTCCTAGTTTAGCCTCAGATCCTGAAGCCTTCCAGCACAAACAAGATCCAATATGGTGAAATAGATGCTGCTAGTTTATGAATAAAGAATGAATAGAGGAAAGAATATATTGCAATGCACACAAAGTATTTATTTATATATTCAAGTTGCATGCTGCCAAATCCTTCAAGGTCCTGAAAGCTTATATGAAGCATACACTGAAAAATACTAAAACATCTGCAGTGAACCTCCCAAATCCCTCCTACTGCAAAAGAATGAGCAAACAAAAATCCACTTGAATAATAACCACAGCGACAATCATTTTCCAAAGAGCATCTAGAAAACCTCTGTTTACACCAGTTTCTAGAAGGCTATGATATGAACAGCCTATCTCAATTTTGGAAGAACTGTTCCATAGGGTTGGTACCATTACTGAAAAGGCCAGTAGATGAAGAATACCTGAAAAACTAGCCCTATGTTTCAAAAACCATGGGAATACTTGACCTGAATAGGAATGCACTACCAAAAAATATTCTCATATAAGCACCTGACCAAAATTCTGTTACAGATCTTGAAAGATAAAGGAATTTGACACCATGAGAGATAGCTATGAACCCGGATATAGTATCTAATCTAAAATTTGGATGAATGCATGAAAATAGGTTTAGAAAAAGTTTGGAAGTATAGATACTCTTCAGTAACTGTTGTATGTCCGGGGGATCCCATGAAGGAATACACAAAAAAGCTTTCTATAAGTTAAATAGAGATAGTTGATATTGGAATGCCATTTGTGATAGTGCTTCTCAGATTATAAATATATTAACTTGGTGAAGGTCGTAAACTTTGCTGAGGTAAATTGCATCAACAGCTTATCTGCTGACACAAATATTCGACTTACCATTTAGTGGTCAGAAAAACCTGGTAAGCAAGAATGAAGCCATCTTTGCCAGTGGCTAGCATCAGCGTTTCCATCATCAATGCTGAGACTCCTCTTGGGAGAGTTTCAGGGGTTTTATATAATATAGTGTTTTTCAAAGTTGTCAACTTTAAGATGTGTGGACTCCAACTCTCACAATTCCCCAGCCAGTTTTGGGAGTCAGAGATCTTAAGGTTGGCAAGTTTGAAAAACACCGAACTAAAGCTTCCTGCTACATGTGGTATTAATGATATGCAAACCTCTGTTAGGCTGTTTATATATTCTTTCAATGCCAGGAGATAAATTCTGGCAAATAACTAGTGCCCGGTACTGATAAGTGAATGCCCATCCCCACACTGTACTGTGTTAGAAAGAGATAAGCCTGTTGTGTGTTTGGAGGTGACACAGCAGGTGGGAGATTTAAAGAGCAAATTCCAAATAATGAAACTGGCATAAAATTGAAGCACAAAGAGATATAACAGTGTCATGCCGTTGTCATCCTCTGCAAAATACACAGATCAACTGACATTTCCAATATACAAACACTCCAACTTACCATAACATAAAATAACATATTTACATAATAAAAAGAGGTTTCACCATCACCACCACTACGATGTAGAAATCAATACTCATAAATCAAGAGCATCTTCCTATATTTGCGAACAAAACTAGAAGAAGCTGAAAGCAAAGGAACAGTTATGAGAGACAAATGACTAGAAACTTCAATGCTGGAAAATCTGAATACCTTTAAAAATTAACCTTGCCTGACAGGAACTGTTAAATTGTAATTTCTCTGTTGTCTTTTTCCCCCACTTCCCTGACTTTCTTCTTCCCCTTGCCTTATTGCCATCCTGTTTTATCCTCCTCCCCACTTCAGTGCAGAGATCCACTATAGAGTAGTGTATCCCTGGTTTCTATCTTATCTATTTTTCTATTTGCTGTTTCTAGCAGAAAAAGAGAAGGCATGTGCTTCTGCATATCAAAAACGTCATCAAAAAAGCACAACAAAGAATGTTCTTTGTGCACCAACTCAGAAAGCTCAAATTGCCCAAGGAGCTGCTGATCCAGTTCTACAGAGGAATTATTGAGTTTGTCATCTGCACCTCTATAACTGTCTGTTGGGTCTGGTTCTGCAACCCAACAGGACAGACACAGACTTCAGAGGATAATTAGGACTGCAGAAAAAACAATTACTACCCACCTGCCTTCAATTGAGGACCTGTATACTGCACGAGTCAAAAAAAAGGCTGTGAAAATATTTACAGACCCCTCACATCCCGAACACAAACTGTTTCAACTCCTTCCCTCAAAACAATGCTATAGAGCACTGCACACCAGAACAACTAGATACAAGAACAGTTTTTTCCCCGAAAGCCATCACTCTGCTAAACAAATAATTCCCTCAACACTGTCCAACTATTACAAAGTCTGCACTACTATTACTGTTAATCTTCTCATCACTCCTTATCACCCATCCCCTCCCACTTGTGACTGTATGACTGTAAGTTTGTCGCTTGTATCTTTACGATTTATATTGACTGTTTCCTAGTATGATTTGATTGCTTATTTGCTTATTTGATTGCTTATACCCTATGACTATTATTAAGTGTTGTACCTTATGATTCTTGACTCTTGACGAATGTATGTACACTGAGAGCATTTGCACCAAGACAAATTCCTTGTGTATCCAATCACACTTGGCCAATAAATTATTCTATTCTATTCTATTCTATTCTATTCTATTCTATTCTATTCTATTCTATTCTATTCTATTCTATTCTATTCTATTCTATTCTATTCTATTCTATTCTATTCTACTGTACGTATGCAAAAGAGAGAACAGCTGCCATAAGCAAATGAAAGAGCACTTGCGTTTATAAATAGTGTGTTTCTTATTGTACAGGCAATTGATCTAAATAAGTAGTTTGCTTGTTTTTTAAATCTGGTCATGCCTTGCTTTTGAGCATGACTTCTGGCAGACATATATAAAGATAGAAAGTCAGAAAGTCACAACAAAAAAGGATTACGTGACCCCAGAATAGTGCATCCGTCATAAATATAAGTCAGTTGCCAAGTGTCTGGATTTTGATCATGTGACCCTCAGGATTCTGCAATGGTCGTTAGTGTGAAAAATAGTCCTAAGTCACTTTTTTCAGTGCCATTGTAACTTTGAATGGTCACTAATGAACGGCTGTAAGTCGAGGAGTACCTGTACTTATCTACCACTTATGTAAGCCCTATGCTTAAAGCTCTGCTGGATGTTTGAAACTGGAAGCACTGAAACAGTGCTTTCCTGGCTAAGTGGAAGAGACTATAGCTCAGCAGCTCTTTTATGATGAAATTCTTCATTCAGCATTCAGTTCAGGTCAGCATTTTAAAGAGTAGTTCATCCCTGATCAGAAGCCTGAGACAGTTGGGTTTAATCATGCCTTTATAAAAGCTTTCCAGCTCATCCTTTAAAAGCAAGAACAGGTGCAATTATCAAATGCAAAGGGCTTATCATACCAGAGGATTTCCAACTCAATCCTTCTGTTGATGGCAACCTTTTTCGTGAACTCTCTCAGCATTGCCTCTTCCAAAGTAGAATTGTGAAGGAAAAGGAAAGTCTGGAGAAGTGTAGGTTGCTCTTGAGTCTCAGTCAATCTCAGTGGCTGTGATTTTTTTAAAAAAGACCCACAACAATGTTATAGAGAAACATTTTAAATATATCAGTTGGCTTTAAATAAAAGCCTATTTTTCAACTTGACAGGGAATTGTTTGCTATTCTTTTCCAAGTATTGTGATTTTAAAAGAACATAAGCAATTGGCTTTTATGTTCTCTTTGCTGAACAGTTCTGAAAAGTATTTACATAGAATGTTAAAACCACAGAGGGTGGAATTTTTTTCTGAGCAAATTCCCCACCCTACCCCCCAAAAATGGAATCTATCACATTCTAATTCTTGGTTCAAAGGAGGAGGAGGAGGAGGAACAGACCAAAGATACAACAATTGCAGATAGTTGGATGATGCATGCAATTCACTTGGAAAGACTGCATACAAATGTATGTATATTTTGGAGATTGGGAAAGAAAATCAAACTTTATCAACACTACACACAAAAATGGCATAGATTAGTAATCATTGCATAACAATAAAAGTTTGTGTAAATATGCATTTATTAGAAAAATCTGTTAAAAAGGCATATTTTACCATTGGGGGGGGGATGTGCCCTCAGTTTTTTCTGAAATGTTTTTATGTAACTGATTTAATAGTTTTTGCCATATTGAGAGCTAAAATGAATGTTTGATTTTGTTAAGTTTCCATAACACTGGAGAACCATAACTCAGGAGATGGATGGTTGAATGAAAAATGAAATGCTGACATAAATAGGACTGAGACCTGATCCACATTAATGCTAGACAATGAGAGTACTCATAAAAATAAATAAATAAACGGAATCCTTGACATTGGCAGCAGAAACAGAAAGAGATTAGTGTGGCTGCTGAAGTACTATAATAGGAAGTCCTAAATTTGCAGGGATACATTATTAACAGTAAAGGTCAACAATAGAAAATAAAAATAAAGATGCCTATTATGTATGAGCTTGAAGCTGCAGATTCATCTAATCCTAAATGAAATGCCATGTATGTGTTCTTCTCAAAGCCTATTCACAAGAAATACTTAGAAAAGCAGAAATAAAAATAATAGATGTGTTTCTCTCTGCTTTGGTGTTGCAGTATATACTCCTCTTGGGACTCTTTCCACCTCTGTCTCAAACTTGTTTTCAGAACTCATTCTCTCTATAAACCTTTGATACTACTTCCATAAAAACTACTAAGCTAGATACGTATAAGTAGTGTAACACATGATCTGCTCACCACCGTCTTCTCATATCTCAGTTCCTTATATCTTCTCTCATAGTTGGTTCACCATCAGAAGGTGCTTATGATGTATTGAAGAATGTGTTGAAGGAGTTTTCTTCAGCCAAATCTTGCTAAATTTAAATATCCTCCCTTGAGCTTTTAAACCTCCTCAATCCTTTTCTCCCCAGACATATTTATTGGATACTGAAGCCTAAGGACAATTCTCTCCCGATAACAATGGGCATAAAATTTTCATTAATGCCACTCTACAGTTAGAGCAACTCATTACTCACCTACCATTTCCAAACAGTCTATACGTCCTGTTGGGACTGGTCCCTGCTTCTTGTGGCTCTTCTCAGCAGTTAATCTAGATTTTGTCTGACCAGGCTAAACTTGGTTTAAGACCAGAAACCTTGAAGTCTTATCTATCTGCCTCGCTCAATTACAGACAATTGAAGTCCTCTCAAGAACACAGAAGTCTGATTATATCAAACAAGAGGGGTTAATTTTTCCCAAATGTACCCTTACTACTTAACAGATAACAGATAATCAGAGTTGGAAGGGATCTTGTAGGTCATCTAGTCCAGGGATCCCCAACCTTTTCGACGCCGCGGCCTGGTTCCGACATCAGCTGGGCGCCGCGCCCGGTGATCCGGCGTCACTGGGCGCCGCCATCTTTTATGACGAAAAGGCGCTTCCGGTGACGCCACGGAAGCGCTCTTTGTCATAAAAGATGGTGGCGCCAGCGCTTCTGGTGAGCTTTTTGGGTAGAAATGGCTTTCTACCCGGAAAAGCTCACCGAGCGCTGGCGCCGCCATCTTTTATGACGAAACAGCGCCCGGTGAGCTTTCTACCCGAAAAGCTCACCAGAAGCTTTTACCAAAAAAGATGGCGGCGCCCAGCAACCAGCGGCCCGGTAAGGCTTGTTCCGTCGGCCCGCCGGTCCGCGGACCGCGGTTGGGGACCCCTGATCTAGTCCAACCCCCCACCCAAGTGGGAGACCCTACATGATTTCTGACAAATGGCAGTCCAATCTCTTCTTGAAGGTCTCAAGTGATGGTGCTCCCACAACTTCCAAGGGCAAGCTTTTCCATTGGTTGATTGTTCTCACTGTCAGAAGGTTTCTCCTTATTTTCTCTTTAAATCTCTCCTTGTTCAGTTTCCATCTATTATTCGTTGTCTGGCCTTTGGATACTGTTACGAACTAAGCAAACTCATTCATCAATAACCATACTAGCTTTACTTCAGCAGCAGGCTCGTAATCCTGCACTTCTGATTGGCCCGCGGATAAGCAAATCGTGATTGGCCGCCTCTGGCTGACCTGATTGGCTGACAGCGGGCCGTCTCTGATTGGACGCTTTTAGAGCGATTAATTCAATTTCATTGGTTGTTGTGACAGCAGCCAGCTCTATAAAAGAGCTGCTGCTGCCCTAGTTGTTGTTCTGTTCTGAAGTCACTATTAAAGAGTTGAGTTGAGTCACTATAGATGTCTCGTCTCCGTTATTGCGCCCACTCCTCCAGATCTAACAGATACTTTAGAAAATAGCTAGACCCCTTCCTCTCTGTGGCAGCCCCTCAAATATTGGAAGACTGCTATCATGTCTCCCCTGGTCCTTCTCTTCACTAGACCAGCCATGCCCAGTTCCTGTAACCAATCTTCATATGTTTTAGTCTTCAGTCCCCTAATCATCCTGGTTGCTCTTCTCTGTACTTTTTCTAGAGTCTCAACATCTTTTTTGTAATGTGGTGACCAAAACTGGATGCAGTATTTTAGGTGTGGTCTTACTAAGGCTTTATAGAGTGATGTTAGTACCTCATTTGACTTCGATTGTATCCCTCTGTTAATACAATTTAGGATTGCATTAGCTTTTTTGGCTGCTGATGCACACTGCTGGCTCATATTTAGCTGATTGTCCACTAAGACTCCAAGATCCCTCTCACAGTTACTGCTATAAAGCTTGGTTTCGCCCAGTCTATATGTGTATTTTTGGTTTTTCTTGCCTAAGTGTAGGACTTTACTTTTCTCTACTTGATTCCATATCATTGGTCAAACAAGAGACAGCCAGAGGTGCATATCTGTATCAGGCATTGGAAACCTGACATGGGATTAGTTTGGGAGTTATCCATCTTATACCCTAGCAATCTTCTTATTGTGCTGACAGAGATAATCTAAATTGATAGATGCTATCAGTTTAAATTAAATTCTTGGTAGATATCCAAATATACTATTGAAGAATTGGATAAATGTTTGTGGCTACACCAAAAATATATTGAGCCTACAGAAGAAACATCTCAGAAAACTAAAGGTCAGAAATAGCCTACATGAGAAATCTCTTTTCAATTTTTTTTTAAAAAGGAGGATGAGCAAGGTTGAAAATTTGCAACCCAATAATTGAATTCAGGTGGGAAAAAGTAGAAGTGAATCTCTAAATTCAAGTGCAGTTATTATCTTTATCTACTGATATATACTTAGTTTCCTTCTTTTGATTGCCCTTTTAATTTCTCTCCAGTTTTCCAGGCTAGATGTTTGGTGATGGACGATTACATGACACAGCAGAAACAAAAACTTGCAAAACAGTTTTTCCATTATTTCCAAAGGCTGACAAGCTTGCAACTTATAAAAATACAAAGCAACATTCCAGGTTCTCAGTTATACTAAGTAGTAATCCAATAGTGGCTCATCTCACTTTTATTGTTCCTGGTCTGGCCAAATGTTGCTAGAAAATTATGTTGCTGGTATTTATTTGTTGCTTTGTTATTTTGGTTTGATTTTATTTGTTTTGTTGGTTTGCATTCCAGGCACTGAGAATTTTCCACCATCTGCCTTCAAAAGAAATGCTGTTGATCAAATTTTTACACTCAGTTTCATAACCTTTTGTAAGCCGTTGGTCTCCAACATCAGAATACTAAAATGTGATCCGAATAATACCTTGTAGGATGTGCAGTTTGCAAACAAAAACTGTAATTATTTGTCCTTGCCTGTAAAAATCTAAAAAATGCTACAGAGAAGAAATGGAAATAGATTATCCTTTCAAATCCAAAATCTTTATAAAGCCCACACAAAGAGACTGTGTTTCAAAGTAGAATTAATGCTTAGCAACGGCTTATTTTCTGAGGTCATGTTACTTTGCTACACAGATGACTATGAATCAGTCTCATTATATACTGCCAGATATTAAAAGGACAAAGCAAACTGATAACCTTAATTAGTCATAAAGCCTGAAAAAGAGCTAAAGGGATTTCTTTGCTAGTTTGAAGAGAAAACATATTCTTCTCAGCTCTGAGATAGTTCTTGAACAATCACTATTTTTTAAAACAAAGACCTCTAACATTTATAAAGCCATTTTAAAGAGAAGCAAATATAATGTGGAAGAATAGCACAACTCCAGACATACTAATCATAGTACCTTCTGAGAACATGTCTATGTTTCTTATTTTGGCCAACAAGAAAGTAATTTAACTCTTGCAACCATCCCATGGATGAGGGTAACCTTGGTTGGCAGAGACAACCAGCAGAGAAGGGCTCCAGGGCTCCATCAGAGATGTTCTACCTGCCCCTTTCCATCTAAGAAAAGCTTCCTAGTGTTCAGAGAGGGGGCACTTCAGGACTTCCAGTGGGGATTCATGGTGAACCAAATGCCTAAAAGACCAGGGACGGCACTGCAGCAGAAATTGGCAACCAGCAAAATCTCTCCAGAAAAAGGAGAGATCATGAGATCACTCACAGATACTTTGGACAGCTGCTTCTCATGAACAGACTGCAGGAATGTTTTTGTGGTTGACCTGTAAGTCAAAAAGTTGAAAGTTCAAGGATTTCAATCAAACTCACAGCCATAATGTTGCCTATATGGACACAAGGTTTGCCAAGCCTCATTTCTTAATCACTTTTGGAACTACTTTTTAATAGGTTTTCAACTATTAGAAACCTTTGGATCTGTTAGGAATATAAGTCACCGGACAGGTATTTGGGTTAGAAATATATAAACCAGGATAAACATTTTAGTACCATATCTTTAAGAGATTGCAAAAACTGCAATTGGGTGTGGTTTTTCAAACGGCCATAAGATGGAGCCAGAAGCCTGGATTGTCTTAGTCTGAGTCTCAGAAGAGAGCGTGAGTGTATCTCTGTTTCCTTCTGTTGGAAAGTATTGTCGTTCCTCCATTTCTTCTAATTGACTGATATTACTGGATTTAATGTAAGTCTGTTACTGAACTGTTTTTTGACACTGGACTTTGATATTGGATTATCCCTGGATTGGAAACTGACTGATTTAACTTGTGAATGATTTTGGATTGCTTGTTTGGACTTTGCTTAACGTTTCTGGAAGTAAAAACCTACATTTACTGTACAGTGTATCTGTGTGTTGTATGTGTATTATTCAAACACTACTCTCAAATACGTCTCCCTGTATGCGCTCATTCTCCTAACAGGGAATTACCTCAACAGGATCCACACATTTTATACCATTCACTGAGTGAGTTTCCCTTATTCCTTAAAATAAGTTTTAAATATCAATTTGAGGATTAAAAAAAAATCCTTTGGGGCGGGGGATAAATACCAAAAGGATGATTAGAATGTTGATTACAAGTGAACTAAAAGCCCATATGGATTTGAATAATATTTTGAAATTAATTATAAGATTCTGTCCCTTGAAAAAAATGTTGTTGTTCTGAATTCCTTTTTAAAAACAGGATAGGGTGAGACTTTGAAGATTTGACACTAGAAGAACTAAAAGGAACTAAAGATTACAATTAAAGGATAAGGATATTTACATTTACTTACTAATACAGTACAAAATATTTTAACATTGAAGGATATATGGACTCAGAAGTTCATTTTAAGAATATCTATTATTAGATATAGATTTTGTTTAAATGATAATTATGGAAGAGAAATAGGTTTTACCAGACAAAACTAAGACTGCTCTGAAAGTGAATCTAAAAATAATAGGCTTCTATAATAATATGGGGGGAAATACTTCAAAGAACATACAAATGGATCCAGTTGATGTTTTAACAAATAAAATAAAATTAATAGTAATTAAAAGAACAAACCAGAAATAACCTGGATAATTTTCCTATAGTGGATTTACAAAAGATATCTCTTAGTGTTTTGAAAGGTTTTATGAAAAGGAACAAAGAAAAAATGAAAATCAATCAAGTTCTAAGAAACTATTTGAAGAGATTAAAGATTAAGATTGTTAAAAGTAAAAGGAAGAACTATATAGTTGGTTTATCTGATCAAGATGACAATAGATATGTGGTTGTCTGTGGTAACACTTAATGTACATTTGCTGACCAGTACTGAATGACGAGGCTTTAAAAATTTGTTTATAGATAAGAGATGAGATATGAGAAAAATATATGCTTTGTTTTATTTTAAGAAAAGATTATTACTTACTAAAAAATGTATACTTGTTGTGAAATCATTTATATTTTTCTGTTCTTTTTAATTTACTATATCCTTATTTTTTATTACTTTTCTAGTTTGCTTCCTATTGTTTTCTTTTCTGTGCTATTTTTTTATTCTTTTCTTTTTTAGTTTTTATCTTTAAAATTGTTATGTTTAATAACACTATTGTTAAAAAAATATATTAAAAGGCTACGTAAAAATGGAATTCATCAGTTTAGGATTTCCTGGGTCCAAAGCATGACGTATCCCTTCAAGTGCCCCAAAATCTAGACTAAGTAAATGAAACTAATATTATTCCTCCCCCCTGCCCCCCCCCAAAATTAAATGCTTCTCAACACTATCCCATCACCCCACCTATTTATGTGTAGAATCTGGAATACAGAAGGAGATCTATCATGCCAATTCCCATTTGGATTGCTCTCAAAGTTATACACAAAGTGAATTGTGTTCTCCCCCACCTCCTCCAATTAACTTGCTTTAATTACCCATTCATTAGCTGCATAGTATCAATGTATTTGGGCTATAAATGATAGTTAGTAACGAGGCATCCGAAGACTTTTGATGAGTGAACCTTAAAAATAATCATGGCACAATAATAATTAGGATTTATTTATCATGATGATAAAACACTAGTCTTGTCATATTTACAAAGTGACTTTGAGGGAACTTTTAAAGAGGATATAGAGAACATTTTCCTTTTGCTTGCAATAATCGTAACCATTATTGATAGTGCTCTTAAAATGGCAGGTACACAGAAGCAGAGGCTCTTGTTTCATGCCAGATTTGTTTTATGGTGTCATCTATTTCTGATATTTAAGAGGGCGCTGCTCATTTGCAACATTAACCAATGTGATTTATGTACATTTTAAAAGATTACTACATTTAAATGTTTTCAGCAGTTCATTTTAACTATGTACTTTGTTCCAGTGTAATCAATGTAGTCCCTTTTCTGCAGCCTCAGGCTGCAGCACAAACACAGTTTGCTTTTTATAGCAAAATCAATATCAGAATTAATGGATGTCAAAGAAAGCAAACTGTTCGGAATACAGAAAGGTCAAAAGCTCCCCCCCCACACACTGTATTGATTTCACAAGCATTAGTTTGCCTACCTGCATATACTGTTTTTATCTGATAAGTGAGAGACAAACACGTTTTGCTCAATGGATCTTAAGTGATTATCATCCTAATCCCAGTACACTGTAGTGCATCCCAAAAATATCCAGAAGAAAGGAGTTGGAGGCCACAAAACCAAGTCGTTGGCCTTCCCCATTAAAAGCCTGGACAGTAATATCATCAATTGCAGCCTGTACTGCAATTTGCAGATTGAAGGCTTTCTCTGTGTTGGCACCGCTTTGCTGAAATGCTGTAACTCCTTTCAAGAATTTATTGACAAAGACTGTAGAAAATAAAGGCAGCCAGCCAGCCAACCAATCACCAGGCCACCATAAGATTTTCCACGAGCTTAAATAGCTATATTCCAAGTGCATACCACATATGCACATTAATCTCGTACAGGTCATTGGGCTATGGGCATTAGCATGTTACTATTGAAGGATAGCATGTGAAGGTAATCTCTAGATTAGCTAGCTAAACTAGCTAGCATGCAATAGGGTAATAAGGTAATGTGACATATTGACCAAAATGTCTAAAATCTAGCTGCATTTTCCTTACCGCTGGCAGGGAATCAGACATACTTAGCCAGTTCTGACAGGTTCTGAAGCGGTAATGGAAATTTTGAGTAGTTTGGACAACCAGCAAATACCACCTCTGACTGGCACTGCCCCCATCTATTCTCTGCCTCCTGAGTCCCAGCTGATCGGCTGGGTCTTCTTTTGTTGCCCTGCACAGGAGAATGGAGCTGGAAAGCAGGTGGGGAGGGAATGGGATTTTGCAGTAACCTTCCCCTGGAGTGGGGAAGGAAAGGGATTTGCAGTATCCTTCCCTTGGAGTGGGGTGGGAATGGAGATTTTGCAGTAACCTTCCCCTGCCACACCCACCAAGCCATGCCCACCTAGCCATGCCCACAGAATCAGTAGTAAAAAAAAATATTGAATCCCACCACTGCAAGGATTGCTGATATGACTAAGAATGATAACTTTCCCTTCCTTTTAGCTGCATTCGTGTACATTCCTTCATTCTTGAATTGGCAAAAAAAATATGCCAACATAAATCTAGTCACTGTGCTGTAATCAGCCTCAAAATATCCTCCATTCCGATAGCCTATCACTTATCTATGGAGATTCTCAGGTCATGGTTGTCCCAAAGGTGCTTTTTTTTCAAGTTTTTTCAACTGGACTTTCTGGTTTTTCTTTGAAGAGGTTTCGCTTCTCATCCAAGAAGCTTCTTCAGCTCTGACTGGATTGTGGGGAATGGAAGGATTTATACTCCTTGTAGATAGCTGAACATTTGCATTCTTTTAGCGAGTCGTTAAGGTCACCTGGCGGTTTATCTATGTCATCACCTGAGTGGCGCAAATGGGTGTGGAGCCTCCTTGGAACTTTTGAAAGGACCGGAGATAGAAAATGCCGTATTCTTCCCCCTCTGTTGAGAGAGGGCTGGTCAATGTTGACATAGATGGATTCTTTGACTCCTCTTTCAAACCAGTGATCCTCTCTGTCCAAAAAGTCCATATTTTGGACATAGAGGATCACTGGTTTGAAAGAGGGGGAGGGATATGAAATCATCTATCTCCACTCAACAACACAGTCCATTCAACAGTTCCAAGAAGGCTCCACACTCATTTGCACCACTCAGGTGACTCTGATGACACAGATAAACCTCCAGGTGACCTTAACGACCTGCTAAAAGGATGCAAATGTCCAGCTGTCTGCAAGTTGTATAAATCCTTCCATTCCCCACTATCCAGGCAAGCTAAAGAAGCTTCTTGAATGAGAAGTGAAATGTATTCAATGAAACGCCAGAAAGTCCACTTGTTTTGGAAGACCAATAGACCCCTACAAAAATGGACCAGCTGATACATTGGTGGGCAGAGAAGGGGTGCCAGGTTAAATATGAATGAGTTCCTCTGGCATAATGAGAGTGCTGACTTGCGTCATTTCAGGAATATCTTCTATCCCAACAATTTGTCAGATAAGCTTTTTTTTTTTTTTACATAGATTTACTAGTCTTCCTGTCACTCAAGCTAGAAAAGGAAATTGACAGGAATTTTAGCTCCCAAATCAGAAAGCCTTTCAGGAGGACAGTAGTGCTGGAAATTGGTGGTAGTACAACATGCAATATGCAAAATGTATTCAAAATTGCATGACAGCACACTTTTGATACCATAAGTACATAGTAAAACAAAAAGAGAAAGTCATGATTCAATAGTTCTGAATGAACATGGATTGAATACAAAAGTTAGTGACCAACACACACAAACACATCCATTGGTTTAGTAGAGATAACAAATTGGATTGAATAGCAAAACAAACATAAGAAAAAATGAACAGCTTGGCAGGAGGTGGAAGGCAGGAAATGTTTGGCTAAATGAAGTTGATGTGATCCTGGGAATGAGAGAATTTTAAAATTGTAAAGATCACAAGGCAAAGTATAAAGCAATGTGTAGATCTGATGAAAGCAAGGGCAGTTTGCAAGAAAATATAGGAGTGGTGAACAACATTGCTACAAAGCTGTTTCAGTTACATCTGTTTTATTTATCTGGTTTATTGAATTTCATTGTTTATTTATTGCTTTATTTCTGCAGTTTAAATAAACCTGTTTAAGGAATAGTATGATTTGGCAAGTAATATAGTTTTAACTATCACAACTAGTTATTGGTTTGCTTTGAGTATATCTTTAGAATATTGTAAATCCAAACAAACAGGAAGTTAAAAAAGGGAAAAGCAGAATAATGGTATATGGAAAATGAGAAAGATGGCTTTTTAATTCCTTACCTTGGTTCCAAAGAAAATGCCCTCTAAGTGATTGAAACAAGAAATGGTAATGATAATCATGAAATCATTAAAAAACATTAAAAAATTTCTAGAGATATCCCTGATTTTTTCTGCCACTTGGGCACAGCCAACATAAACTATTTTTGCTGAGAACGGTGATAAGAAGCAATTTTACAAGTGGGCCTTGATATCATTTTGAATAAATTATATTAACATCTTGCCCTTTCTCCTGTGGCAAAATACATTAATGATGTTATTCAACACAAGATTGATATGGAGTCTGAGTACCCATAATTAGATAATAATTTCACAGCATACATTCTATTATTGTTATATTGCTTAATGGTTGCTTATTTCAAGAGCTTTTCTAGCTCATTATTTGCTTCAACTGTAAATAATGGTGACAGAATATGATTGGTATGGCTGACTGTATGTATAGAGGTTTGACCTTATATTTGAAAGTTTTACTTTAAAATAGAAGGTGGCAAATTTCAGTATAAGGCACGAATCAGTCAAAATTAAGCAGACTGGCCAATTTCATTTTCCAGAAGGGTAGCCATGCTAGCCTTTTGCAACAGAATCAACAAAATGTCTTTTGAAGCACATTCTTAAATTTTTCTTATAAATGGAATTCAAAAGTAATCAGTGCCAAATAGATTAAATTCTAAATGTTTAATAAATCAGTGTTCTGTTTTTCTGCATCGCTTATAATGTTAAGCACCCTAGAAGCTTTTCCCTCTGTTACCCTCCTTCCTTCCAGACCTAAAGAATGGCTCACAGACACATTTCAGACAGCAGGATGGTTTTTAAATAGCCTCAGGATTGGAGGCCAAAAAAGAAATGTCCAACTTCCCTGAAGGCATAAATAGGCAGTACAAGCAGTCCTCACTTATTGATGATAGTTAGAACCAAAAAGCCCATCACTAAGCAGCACAGTCTTAAAGAGTGACATTATGTGACCATGTTGACTTTTGATGGCAATTGTGGCAATCCCAATCATTAAGTGAATCCTGCATGGGCATTTATCAGGTACAGATAGTCTTCATTCAGTGACTGTTTGAAGTTCTGATGGTAATGAACAAGAGGACTATTTCTCATAGTTGCGGGGATCACATTATCTCCAGTTATATTATTGTAATTTGAGCGCTTGGCACTTGGCTCACAATTATGATGTTATGATATCCCCCAGTCACAAGATTGCCATTTACAACCTCCAGATGTCTTCCCCGTTGACTTTGCTATGTGGAAATCCAGCAGTGAAAATCACAAATGGCAATCACATGACGGTGGGATATCATGACATCATAATTGTAAGCCGAGTGCCAAACACTTTGTTCATTATCATCATAATTTCAAACAGTCGCTGAATGAAGACTACCTGTTTCTGATAAATGCTCATGGTCATTGCCAAGTAAAATTACAATGTGGGTAGAATGAGGGAAAAATTTTGTCTGTTTGTTGTTTGTTTGCTTTCTATAGAAATACAGTCCTAAGGAAAGGTGACAAGGATAGGATCATTACCTTTAAAATTAGGACTCCATCATGAGATGGTGACTTTCTGTCAACATTTCTGCTACTTCCATTTCCTCAGTTTAGTTTTCTGTAGTAATAATGGGATAACAAATTTTATTTAGTACTCTTTTTCCTGAACTGTACATGAATAGATATGCAATAAGATAATGAGGTCCTATTACCACTCTAAGCCTGGGCATCTTACCAAATGTTGAACCAGATACAGAAAGTTTCCATTTTTACTTGTTATGACATGCTAAGCAAAATATTGTGCTGCTTTGAAGGTTAAGACTACCTAATTGCTCCTCTCCATTGTTATCTGAATTTTTCCCTAAAACACTAGTAGATTCTGTTCAGATATTCAAATGCCACCCACTTTGTTGAAAGGTTACCAATGACGAAAAAAGGAGACTCGGCCCTTTGAACTAACTTGGGTTAATCTTCCCATTGATAAAATCAATGCAACTTCTAATTCAGTTGGTTTTTGTACTCAGAATGAGAGGGAAAATTTCAGCAGCAACAAGATTGCTGTGAAATCAAGGCAACTAAAAAGACTTACTTTCTCAATCTTTCCTAAAACCCAGTCTTGTATAAGTACATCCTCAGAGAACAGGATTAGAAAATAAAAGAAGATTGCAATGACAGCAGTTTAGTGTCAGGGGCCAAGTCTGAACTACAATAATACCTCTTCCCCAAAAAGGTACCTAAACCAAGTATTTTATATCTTTTTATCCTATAGAAATCTTTACAATAAATTGGCTGGGTTCATATTCTGAATACATGATAAGAATATATAGTCCTATGCCTAAGTCTAAATTAGCCTGATCTTATTTCAGATATTACACTCTTAAAGTACAGGCAGTCTACATATGCTTTACATTAAGGGCAACTGGACTGGAACTGACGGAGGCAAGAACAAAAAATGCTTACCCAGAGGAAAATTTATGCAGATACAGCAAGCCATGTGGATTATGGAGGCCTTTTCACTGTGAACAATAAAAGCAGTTCAAAAGTAATTATTAAGTGCATATATATTCCTATTTACCATATTATTTGTTTTTGGGAATATGCAATGTTATCTGAAGCTCAGAAAAAGAGTAGGAAGCTGTAAATAAAATATCATTAGGCAGACAAAATAAGAAGAGGAAAGGGAAACTGACTTAAATGAGGTAATACTCAAACGATTCACCCTATTCCTTTCTATCTTTACATACCATCCTTGTTTCTACTGCATCTATACATAGTTGTCCAGCTTTGGGTAGTTCACCAACTGAAGCCTTAGCTAGACTTAGAGAACTGAGGATGACCCCACAAACCCTTGCCATCTCACATAACATGAGGCTGCCCTCGAAGATGGCCTAGAAACAAGGACAGCTGATTGCATGCTCACTTTTTTACTGCCTAGGTAAACTCACAAAAGCAGCCAATAAAACATAAAGATTGTTTGATCTGGTGGGTAAGACATCAAGCTGGAAAGTGAAAGCCCATGAGTTATACAGTCCCATCTTAGTCATGAAAGCCAGCTGGGTAACCTTGGACCAGTCATTCTCTTTCAACCCAAGCCCCACCTCACAGGGTTGCTATTGTGGGGAAAATAGGAAGAAGAAGGCATATCAGATATGTTTGCCGTCTTGAGTTATTTACAGAAATAATAAAGATGGGGTACAAATACAATTAAAAATAAAGATAAAACAGTCCCATCCTTTGACAATAACTACAACCATCATTCATCCAATATGACATCACCATAGCAGCAGCACATTTTCAGAGCTCACTTCCATCCTAGCCCAAAACATGCAGGAAAAGCTTTCACTGCCTTCTGGAATGCTAAGAGGGTAGTAGGCCACTGGATCTCTGGAGGGAGGCTACGCAGTTCAGTATGCCAATTATCCTTTATAAAACCCTATATGTCTCAAGAGTTGCTTATCTCAAGACCATTGTCCCCTTAGAGATCCTGAAACACATTCCAAGAACATGCTGAAGGTAAATTATAGCTAGACTTTACACAAATATCCAGTAATCCTAGATGATATTTGACAGAGCTAAGACTGGTTCCATTTGGATCTTCAAGGCAATAAAAGTATTTGTGGAAACCTAAAACTATTACCTATAAATTTTCTATTGACAAGAGTATCAACATTTTTATATTTGGTTTCATACTATTATTCCTTTTGCTGCTCTTCCCTCAGTGTCATTTTCCCTGTTTGTATATTTTTCTTGGTTGAGTCATATATGGAGCCATCATAATGCCATATGGAATGACATATGTAAGGCATAACAATGTACATGAGTGAATATTTCTACAGGCATTCCTTTCAT